>NC_090021.1:138229056-138530024 GCF_037176765.1 Anolis sagrei | reverse complement strand
TTTTCTGCAACCCCCATGCCTCAGTTTAGATTTTCCCCATTGGGAATAGTGCCCAAAAAAGCCATCAGTGAATCTCGCCTCATTCATCATTTGTCTTACCCCAGAGGGGGCCTGTGAATGACGCCATTCCCGATGAGCAATGCTCAGTAAGCTACACCTTTTGATTCAGCAGTGCGGTTGCTGCGGCGTTGTGCCTCTGGCTGAGGAAAAACGGAAGGTCCCCATACGGTTTTGACCTTTTTGGGGATAGAATTAGATACAGTTAATCAATTTTCCAGGCTGCCGGCGGCAAAGGTTGGGGGTTTGATAGATAAGTTAGAACACTTTTTGTCACGGCAGAAGGCTACCTTAAGGGAGTTTCAACAGATAATTGGCCATCTAAATTTTGCCTGTAAGGTAATAGCACCTGGCCGGGCGTTTCTTCGCAGACTTTGTGATGCTATCTCGGGTGTAGCCATGCCCCACCATCACATTAGGATAACGCTAGCTATAAAGTCTGATTTGTTCATTTGGCTACAATTCCTTCGCCAATTTAATGGAGTTTCATTTTGGCGACAGGAGATGATGGTTAAGAATGGTTTACAAGTCTCATCGGATGCTTCAGGCGCCATAGGGTTTGGAGTTTGCTTTGAGGGACACTTTAGGCAGCATTATAAATTACCTGAGTCCATGCCGGTGCCTTATGAGCACTTGGCTCAGTTTTGTGTTTACCACAAAAGGAGAGGTTTGGCCCCACAATCCATCAAATCAAAGTTGTCAGAGCTCGCATATTGGTTTAAGGCCCAGGGACTTAGCGATCCCACTGACGACTTTCGCATCCACAAAATTATAGCCGGATGGTCCAGGCAGTGCGGGCATCCCAAGGATGACCGCCAGCCCTTGACACCTACAATTCTTAAGGGACTTAGGCAAATATGGCCCCGTTTGTGCACATCACTATACGAGCAGGCTTTGTTTCATGCAGCAGCGTTGACGGCATTTTTTGCAGCCCTTCGTGTGAGTGAATGGGTGTCATTATCCAAGTCTGATACCTCACACCGCGCTCTGCTCGTTTCTGATGTTAAGGTTTTCCAAGATAAAATTGAAATCAAAATCAGAACCTCAAAAACAGATTTGGGTCTCGCGTCCATCGCAACTGTCGAATGGAGAGGCGTAAGAGGCCTGCGTTGCGAAAGAGGCCTGTGTTGGGATGGTTTGTGCCCCCTTTGTTGTTTGATTCCAGGAGCTTGCGACCTCCTGATGTGTTAGTGATCCACCTCGGTGGTAACGATTTGGGCCTGTTAACGGCAAAGGCACTCTTTTTACAGGCGCATGCTGATATGCGGAAGATTTGGCGGGCATGGCCCCGTGTCCGCATCGCTTGGTCGGCCATTATACCACGTCGCAGGTGGTTGAGAGGAGGTGACGTGCGGAGGCTAGAGAGAGCCAGGAAACATGTGAATATGGCCATGCGAAGGTTCATGATCCGACAAAGGGGTCATTACATAGAGCATCCAGGCATCACCCGAGACGACAAAAGGTTATACCGGGTTGATGGAGTAAAAGGGCTGGCACATAGGAGAAGGGTCCTGGTGTGCGGACACAGTTTTGTCTTCTGGGCGGAAAGAGAGGCCCTTAAGACTGCCTATGGCCAGCATTTGGGTCTCGCTTCCATCACGACGGTCGAATGGAGAGGCGTGAGAGGCCTGCGTTGGTACGGTTTGTGCCCCTTGTTGTTTAGTGCCAGGAGCGGAAAACCTCCTGATGTTTTAGTTATCCACCTCAGTGGTAACGACTTGGGCTTGTTGACGGGGAAAGCACTCTTCCTACAAGCACGTGCAGATATCCAAAAGATTTGGCGGGCATTGCCCCGTGTGCACATTGCATGGTCGGCCATTATTCCACGTCGCAAGTGGTTGGGAGGAGGCGACGTGCGGAGGCTTGAGAGAGCCAGAAAGAGAGTAAACAGGGCCATGCGAATGTTTATGATTCGTCAGAGAGGCTATTACATTGAGCACGTAGCCATCACTCGAGAGAATGAGAGATTGTATCGAGTGGACGGAGTGCACCTTTCCGAATTGGGCAACCAACAGTTTTTAGCAGATTTACAGCAAGGTATCCAGGGGGTGTTCGAGGAATTGGTGGGGGATGGGGGCGAAATAGACATTTGCCCCCAATCCGTGGCGTAAAATAGTTAGGGAAATCCTTTAGTCGGTGTGCACCTAAGGCACCCCCTTAAGGGGTGATAGGCCATTAAGTTAAACACTCACCTACTGTTTAGTTAAAAGGTGAAGTGAAGTCAAATGGCCGTGAAATGAGAGGAGTCAGGCTGCAAGATCTTTAGAAGAGACTCCTCACTCATTTCCCTTGCTTGGTGGTCCGGGGTTATTACCAGGAAACCCAGGTGCTTCGCCCGAAAATTGTTGTCTTAAGATTGGGTAGTGATTCTACCTGGGTTTGTTATACCAGTTCCCGACACCCCTTTGAGTTAGGTTAAGCACTTAAATAGGTAACGTTAAATAAAAGTTGCCCAATTTGAACCCATTGACTTGGTTGTTGTGTCTTTATTCGTGAGTCTTTACTTCGGGGGTTGGCAGACAAAGACTCCTTTAGAGTTTCAATAACCCAAAGTAGATCAGAAGTTGTTCCTGGTTGGCCAAGCAATGTCCAGAGACTTCTGATCTTAAATAAAGGGTAAACCAGGATGAAACAGTTTAACAACACATTTGGGCCCCTTCTACACTGCCATATAAGATTCAGATTATCTGCTTTGAACTGGATTATATGGTAGTGTAGGCTCACATAATTCAGTTCAAACTAGATAATGTGGATTATCTGATTTGATAATCCGGATTATATGGTAGTGTAGAAGGAGCCTAAGCAAAGTTGGGAAATGCTTTGGTGTTTTTCCCAAACTCCAGAGCAGCCCCACACTTTGGGCAGAGCAAGGGCAGCAGACTGGCTGCAATGCTCATTGGTTTGCTGTCCACATGGGCATGCCATCACTCTTCCCCAGTGTTCAGGAGCATAGGCAAAATGGGATGGCTTTTATTCACTCTGTATATGAAAGCAAATGGATGTGATTTGTACTTGATTTCTGTCACATTATATCGATAATGTGTGGACCAGAACATAATGTTCTTTCTAATTCTATAGTTCTTCATATTTTGCAATACAGTTTTACTTCCAACCATTAAACATATATAAAATTTGAATAAACTTTCAAGTTTTTAAAAAAATCTAGATTAATGTTTTAGGAGACAGAAGAGATATATGAAATTAACCAAAATTAGACTGTCCAATACATTCATAAGATGGATGATCTAGATTTTATAAGCCTTTTGTACCTTGCTGCAAGGAGAGGTGGGTTATTATTATTATTACTATTATTATTAACTGCAGATCACTTCTAGTGTGAGAGAATCAGCCGTCTACAGAGACATTGCCCAGGGGATGCCTGGATGTGTTACTATCCTGCAGGGAGGCTTCTCTCATGTCAGTATGGAATATATTTCACCACATTAAAACAGTGCTTATGGCTCTTAATGAGACATGCCGCATTATCACAGGATGTTTACGCCCAACACCACTGGAGAAATAATACTGTTTAGCCCAGGGATCCTCAAACTTTTTAAACAGAGGGCTAGGTCACAGTCCCTTAAACTGTTGGAGGGCCGGATTATAATTTGAAAAAAATATATGAATGAATTCCTATGCACACTGCACATATCTTATCTGTAGTGCAAAAACCACTTCAAAACAATACAATAATTAAAATGAAGAACAATTTTAACGAATATAAACCAATTAGTATTTCAGTGGGAAGTGTGGGGCTGCTTTTGGCTGATAAGATGGGATTGTTGTTGTTGTGTGCTTTCAAGTCATTTCAGCCCTAGGTTGACCCTGAGCGAGGGCCAGGTAAATGACTTTGGGGGGCCATATTCAGCCCCTGGGCCTTAGTTTGAGGCCCCCTGCTTTAACTGGTATTGCACCACCTGATAATCGCAGGGCAGTAGCAATCAGCAATGAAAGGATCAAGGCACTGACATCTTTGGCCCATCCTCTGTTCAGATATCAGTCAGCATGCCAATGTCTTAAATCAAGAAACAGCTTTCTAAAATCTACAGAGATCTCGGGAACATCTTAGCAAGCTAAAGTCCAAAAGTGACAGGTTAAAACTCAGAACCTCAATCAGTGGCTGATACCAGATGAGAAACTCCCTCTTGGGCACACAGAATACTGGGCGACGTGGAATGCGCTGAACAGATGAGATGCAGAACTAATGTTAAGAAATGGGGCTGCAAAGTGGAGTCTGCAACATGCGAGTGTGGAGAAAAGCAAACTACAGACCACTTAGTACAGTGCAGTCTGAGCCCTGCCACGTGCACAATGGAGGACCTTCTCACAGTGACACCAGAGGCACTCCAAGTGGCCGGTTTTTGGTCAAAGGAAATTTAGCATAATGTCAAGTTTTTAACTTTGTTTGTGGTTTTAAAAATACATTATAACTGTATTCTCAATTTGCTTCTGACACGACAAACAAACAAACAGCTTTTAAATAAATATTAAGTAGTGAATGAAGGAAGAACAAAAAGGACTCTCCACACCAACGAAGTTGGTGGGGGGAGCGATTTGCCCCTCCCCCTGAAGGGAGAGCCTGCCAGGCTGGTGCATAGATGGAGGATCCCTTTTTGTGGGCACAATTACGCCCACTGGGCGGAGAGATACGCCTGGAACTCTTCCTTTGGCCAGCATCTGGGTTTTTTGCTTCCAGTGTTTCGGTTGCGTGGAAGGGTGTTCGGAGCCTTAGTTGGGACAGTTTGGTTCCCTTGTTGTTCCAGGAAAGGAGTGGGCCCCCTCCTGTCGTTCTAGTGCTCCATTTGGGAGGTAACGACCGTGGCCTGCTGAACGGTAGGGCTCTGTATCTGCAAGCTCGCGCTGACATTCTTAAGATATGGCAGGCATGGCCTCAGGTTCACATCGCTTGGTTGGCTATCATTCCATGCCTTCGGTGGCTAGGAGGCGGTGATGTCAGGAAACTCGAAAAAGCCAGAAAGTGTGTGAACTGGGCCATGCGCACTGCGCTGGCGCGGGGTAGAGGATTTCATATATATCACAAGGACATTACGTTTGACAAAACACAATTTTACCGTTACAATGGGGTACACTTATCTGATTTGGGTAACTCTCAATTTTTGGCTGATTGGCAGTTGGGGATTAAGGAGGTCTTAAGGGGCTTGGTGGGGGATGGGGGCGAAACAGACATTTGCCCCCAATCCGTGGCATAAATAGCTCAGGGAAACACAGACATGGAGGTATACGCAAGGCACCCCTTAAGGGTGGGGGTCATTGTGCAACAAACACTCACCTAGAGGTCAGCAAATGGGTGAGGGGACATCACTTGGCACAGAAAGAAGAGAGGCTGATATCAATAATCTGAGACAGGCTTCTCCAGACTTTTACCTTCAGGTGGCCCAGTTGGGGATCCAGGGCACACAGATATTACACACTAAATAGCCGAGGACGCTGCCTCGGTTTGCCACCAAGTTCCTAGACACATAGTTTAGTTCAGGTAAAGTTTAAATAGGTAAAAATTAATAAAGTTGCCCAAATTTGAATCCATACCATTGTTGTCTGTCTCGTTATTTCAGGGGTTAAGGGGCAAACATATAAGGGGCCATCCTCCTTACAAATGAAGCATAGGAATGGTGAATGTTTTTACAATTAAGGTTGTGTAATATAATATTTATTTATTTATTTACAGTATTTATATTCTGCCCTTCTTACCCCGCAGGGCAGATTACAATGCACATATATATGGCAAACATTCAATGCCATTAGACATACAATATATATAGACAGACACAGAGGTAATTTAACATTCCAGCTTTCTGGCTTCATGAGGTTATGCTTGATTCCGGCCACAGGGGGAGCTGCCACTTCACCGTCCACATGTGACATCAAGTCCTTGATGGAGTGCTTCCTTATTCTTACGCATGCTTCTGGAAGATTTTTATGGTGTTGTAAATTAGTTAAATGAGCCTTCCCATATAAAACGATACCTAAATTTCCTAGTTGACAGATGCAACTGTTTTTTGGGCTGCATAGGTCAATAGCAAGCTAGACTATTAATGGTCAGGAACTCACTCCGGCCTGGGCTGGCTTCAAACTCATGACCTCTCTGTCAGTAGTGATTTAATGCAGCTGGCTACTAACTAGCTGCACCACAGCCCGGTCTATAAACAGTTTATTTATAAGAATGTGTGTTTGTACTCAGTACAACATAGAAAATATTGTCGAATTTTTATTTCTAGAGTATTAACCCATAATAATTATTTGAATCATCAGGTAGCAAGGGAAACATCCTTTTCTATACAAGTATTTGAAACCTATGTCTTCTGCCAAAGATTTCAAACTTCATAGAGGAAGAGAATAATGAAGTTCCTTCCTGGGGAAAGAAAAAGAAAACCAGCATTCATCCAAGTATAAACAGTGCAATTGGCTTTCTGTATCTATGGATTGTGCATTCATGTATTCAACCATATGTGATCTGAAAGTAAAGGAAAAATATGGCATCCCTTTCATTAACAAAGCAAGAAATTTGTTTTAGAGAAATATATTAATAGCATGATTATAGAAAAGTCAACTTCGAAGTAAGTATTATAAGATATTCAAATGTAAATGTATACCAGTGTGTGTTGTCTTTTTCCAGTTCCCTTTATTTGAATGTACATTTTTGAGCTGCTAAGATTTTAATTGTCTGTAACGACACACAGGAATTTATCTGGCACACAGGAATTAAGTGGGAAAATTTATAATCGCATTTTGCAAGCAGCCATCCTAAATAGTTACTGTGGTTTGGATTTGGACAGAGGTGCAATCAATGGAGTGAGATTAGGCTTCAGGAATAACCTGCATGCCTTGTGATCTTCCTTGTTTGTTAGCCCTATGGCAGTTTGTCCCTGGTTGTTCAGAGGCAAACCATATTCCTTGTGTGTTTTGCTTTGCAATGCCAGAAAGCAAATATAGCCCAAATGAGAGTAATTTTAACTGGACCATCCTGTTCCAGTCAGGAGTGTTCCTGATAATGAAAGGCTCTTCACCTTTCTGAATCCACTTGGGGTGTTAGGCTATAAAAACACTGTACACCTAACTCTGGTTGTGCATAGACAGTTTTGTGTCAGATTTCCTTGTTCTTGTCTTCTCATGCCTTGAGGCGACTGCATGAGAATGTGTTCCCATCTCATATTGGGCAGCAGACAGGATATCTTGGAAACTCAATACAAGATTTTAGGGGCAATGAGCACAGTGTACTCTTTGCAGTGCCAAGAGTCTATATAATGATTGACTCATACTGTTAACTATGAACCAAAGCATGGTTCTTCATATCATATTCTTCCAGGTGATTATGTACGTGCACAGTCATGCGACTGCATGGAAATAGTCTCAACAGGGAACCACTGTGTGATCACTGCAATGGCTGACCATGTATTTGGTGTAATTTGAGATGGAGAAATAACCATGATAGAACTCCAGTTTGCTCTTGGTACAATTTCATGGCTTGCGAATAAAGGCTGATGGATTGCAATTGTACGGCTTCCTTTTGGACAATTTCCAAATAGCAATGGATGCTATTGCTTGTCAACATGGGATTTGTCCTGTGATATCCTAACCAGCCATGCTCTTTAACAACTATCTCCTGGGAAATTATATTAGGGGATTTGTAGTGAGGTGCCCTGTGTTAATAATACCCTTTTCCAGGCATTAACCTGAACATATGTAGGGTTGTAGATGCGAATTCACATTCCTGGATCTATGTCCTTGAGTACCAGGAAGTTAGTTAGATCTTCATGTGTGATATGCAAAGATCTCATGTCTGAAGTTTGTGTTTGCCAGAAATATGTCCCCAATGAGTTGGAACTCAGCTTTATAACCCAATAAGGCCCTCTTCAAGTCTTCATGCTCAACGTGTAAAATTATAACTTACTTCAAGATGCTTGAGAAGACGTTGTTGATCCTTGTCCCTACTTTCTAGTCCTGTGTGTGCTTAGGTGAAGGAAGATAGGGCTTATATCTCTACTCCATACAAATCAGGAGAATAAGTTTATGTCCTGGACCATTTTCTGAAGAAAGTAACTGGCTATGTGTTGGCCAAAGAAATTGGAGCTGATTTCAAAGAAGCCAGAAGTAGTGCATATCCAAAGCACTTAAATCTGTGAAGTGGTGAGTCATTCCTTCTTGGACACTGAGAGATTCGCTCTAGAGGCTTTTACTATGGTGACCTTTACGCTAGATTGTTGTAGTGCACTCTGAAAAGGTTTTGGATGTTGCAAAGGAATTAAGATGCTGATAGATAGCATGACTTTTAGCACTACAGCCCAAACATCATGAATCCAATATATCTTCTCAAAAATTGACTGAATTGCATGTTACAGTTTGAAAGGGAGACTCTGTTATCTGTATAGCCTAGTTTCAGAAGTTTGTGGAGTGCTACATGGTGTGGAACCCTTTCCTTAGCCTGTCAAAATGGATTTTAACATTCTAGATAAAAAAATGACTTTAACTTTGCTCCACCCTGCACAACAATTTCTTATTGTAATAAATGTTATTTATGTACTTTACTACTGAAGTAATACTCATGACCATCTCGATGGATTGTCACCTTGTCGCGATGAGGGGGCTTACGTGTTCCAATGAACCTGTGGGCACAACCACCAGAGTCATGCACTCCCAGTGGTGGCCACAGGGGAAGTTCCAGACCAAGCACAATCTGAAGACTTTAATGGTGGATCAGGTGGAAGAAGGCTGCCACAGATTGAGAAGCCACCATCATTGTGTTGACCACGCCACTGGTTGGGACCCTCACTCTGTGAAGACTGTGTGTTGATCGGCTGTGCACCAACCTCCACACATTTAAAAAAACCCATGCACAAGTTCTCATTTTGTTCTCTGAAAATTTATTTCCAAAGTATTTTCTCCACTCAGCTTTTTGTGTGACCTTTTTCTGTTTCCCACAGATCTTTCCAGAATGCATTTGTAGCTGTTTTTCTTCTTCTGGTTTTTCATTTTTCACAGTCACCTGCTGATTCAGACTCTGGTAGAACCACCTCTGATCAGATTGGAAGAGTTGATATTGTTTGTATTGGATAACTTTAGCTTCATAGCGCTCAATTTTTCTGGCTATTGCCGTGATTTGTTGTTTCACAATTTCAAGAGCTTCTTCAATTTTTCTTGTGTTCAGCCAATATTTTTAATCAGGTTGTTCTTTATTTTGACATTCTTCAGTTTTTGCTCCTTCATGTTCTTTAGATTGCTTGCATCTGATTGTAGGCTCTTGATTTTTAACTTCAGCCTTATTTTCCATTTTGGTTTTCCAATCATTTTTCTTGTGGGTTTCAGTTGTTGTATCCCCAGTTCTTGTGTTACAATCATTGCTGTGCTGTATGAAAGCTGGTTAGTTTCTTCCATTGTTGCTATCTCAATAGTTGCAATTATTATTATTATTATTATTATTATTATTATTATTATTATTATTATTATTGACACAAAAGCACAGTATGTCACAGCAAACGAGATCTTTATGCTGG
The DNA here is from genome assembly GCF_037176765.1 of Anolis sagrei. NCBI lineage: Eukaryota > Metazoa > Chordata > Lepidosauria > Squamata > Anolidae > Anolis > Anolis sagrei. The sequence goes on along the minus strand of NC_090021.1, from coordinate 138,520,458 downwards.
ATTTCGTATCACAAAATCGAACACTTCCCAAGCGTCTAGGACTGTGTGATGTAACCGATGGGTGCCCCCTTGTCGTGGTGGGGGGCTTAACTGCTCCAAGGATGCCGAGAACTGTGTTGGAGGTAGTGTAACTACCAGCAGGTCCAACCAAGCCAGAAAGGTCTCAGCTGAGGAGTGGAACCAAGAGCACATAACCCATTAGCACTATGGAGAAGCAAACCAAAATGAAGTCTATACTGGCTCGCTTGATGCCCAGGATAAAAAGGACCGCGGTGGATGCTGCTGATTCTGGACATCCATCGACAAGTGGGCTACAGAATCAAAATACAAATGAACCATCACAGAAGCGGCAGAAATATACAATGCCAGAAAACCGCACTATTATTATTATTATTATTATTATTATTATTATTATTATTCTGAATTAAATTAATAATAAAATTGTGAAAGAATTGTGTGCAGTTTGACATTTTAATTATTTTTAAATTTAATACCCCAAAATACATTTAAATGTTTTTTTCATTATGGAGTTGTGATACACCATTGGAAAGAAAAGGTACACCTCTTTACCCAGTTCTTTGAAAGTAAATGACTGACATGAGATCAGGCTATTTCTTGCTACTCTTAAGATGAGATGTGAATTGAAATTTTAATGGTTTTACATTGTTTTATTGTACCTTGCTCTGAGATTATAACTTAAGAGTACTCTAAACATTCAACCAATTAGTCAGTTAGTATGATGGAACTAGACAAGCTCCTGAAGTGTAACGATATATAATTGAACACTAAAGTTAGGATAGCCATGCCATTGTATTTTTAATTTTTATGCATGGTTATGCAAGCTGGACAGTGAAGAAAGCTGATAGGAAGAAAGTCAACATATTGACTGGGCACCACAATTCAAGAGAGATATTGACAAGCTGGAATGTGTCCAGAGGAGGGCGACTAAAATGATCAAGGGTCTGGAGAACAAGCCCTATGAGGAGCGGCTTAAGGAGCTGGGCATGTTTAGCCTGAAGAAGAGAAGGCTGAGGGGAGATATGATAGCCATGTATAAATATGTGAGAGGAAGCCACAGGGAGGAGGGAGCAAGCTTATTTTCTGCTTCCTTGGAGACTAGGACACGGAACAATGGCTTCAAACTACAAGAGAGGAGATTCCATCTGAACATGAGGAAGAACTTCCTGACTGTGAGAGCCATTCAGCAGTGGAACTCTCTGCCCCACAGTGTGGTGGAGGCTCCTTCTTTGGAAGCTTTTAAACAGAGGCTGGATGGCCATCTGTCAGGGGTGATTTGAACACAATATTCCTGCTTCTTTGCAGGGAGTTGGACTGGATGGCCCATGAGGTCCCTTCCAATTCTTTGATTCTATGATTCTATGATTCTATATTCGAAACATGGTTCTGGGAAAAAGTTGTACTAGGTAACATAGAAGACAGTAGGAAAAGAGAAAGACTACATTAAGGATAGACTCAATCTGGGAAGCCATGGCTCTGAGTTTAGAAGAGCTGAGCAGGGCTGTTTGAAGACAGGAGAACTTGGAGGACTATCATCCATAAGTTACCACAAGTCAAAGTCAACTTGATGGCAGTTAACAAAAATAACAACAAACAAATAAAGGTACAGCAAATGTTCAGGTTGTTGACTTAGGATGAATTTGGAAATCATAAGCTGATCCAAGACGGAAGTGTGATGGATATTCTTTCCCATGTTCCATTTGAATTCTACCTAAGTTATACTAAGTGAAAATAAAATGAATTAGGGTCCTTGTTAAATAAGCCACTTCTGCATCTTCATGATTTTTAAAATATCCTAGATTTTTTTCCCCAGGGAATAACCTGTTAAACTTCTTCACCTTTCTAGAGTTTTAACTATTGAGGCGTGAAATGGAAAGTTAGCCATCTTTACTGGGAATTTCCCTTGCAAGTCATCATGTCCATATTCTTGTTCTATTAATATAAATGCCTCAGAAGAATCTGGGTCAGTGGTGTCTGAAGTGCTTTTCACTTGAATCTTTAATTGACTAAACTTTAAACAAGCCCCTTTGTGAACCTGAGTAGGCTGCGTTGACAGTAATTTCATTTGAAGAAAATGTCAACACTCCAGCTTTCAAGAGGAAAGCCATGAGAAATCTTGAACTTTGACTGTATCCTATTTTCCCAAATTCACATTTGTTTTCTGATCTCCAAAGCATTGAAGTTTAGGGTTATAAGAATGTGGGAGGTCACTGTCTTTATTTTGCATCGTAGACATTTGAACTTCATTATGCAAATAATTATTTTGATCTTGTTTTTCTCTCTCTAACACAGTTTCCTTCTGTTAGAGACTATTTGTGTCCAAGATTGACATGTATCACTCTGGGGAAGATTATTTTGGGACTGCAACTCTCATAATCTCAGACTCAACATGACAGTGATTATGCTAGAGTTTGACACTCCCAAAACAACACTTCAAAGTCCTTGTATCACTAGCATTAATAACATTGTACAATTGGACACATGGGTGGATCCAACCTAGACAAAATTCCAAGTTTTGGAAAGGACAGTCTGGCTCTGAATATTTCTTGAAGGTTCATTATTGTCTGAACATGACCATCTACTGTTGGTGCTGTAGGTGAAACTGAAGAGTTTGAACTGGAAAGGTATTTAATGTATTAAGATAGGCAAATCATTACAACCAGTTTTTCTTCCAAGAAATAAAAATATCCTTAAGTTTTTAAGATCTAACTAATTTTGGGAATGATGGCAGAATGGCAGCCCAATAAAAGCTTAATCTGGGAGCCTCAGCATTGTAATTCTGAGTTTAGAAGAAAGGCAACAGGAGTAGTGTGGATGGATGTCTGGCAATACATGAGTAACATCTCTGGTTTTAGTGCTGTGGTGGTGCAGCGGGTTAAAACCACTAAGCTGCATAATAATAATAATAATAATAATAATAATAATAATAATAATCATGATCATAATCATAATCATAATCTTTATTTATATACCACTCTATCTCCCCGAGAGGACTCAGAGCGGTTTCCAAGTAACACCATCAATATATACGAGTAAACAATATAACCATAAGATTAACAAAACAATATAAGCATAAAAATTGTCGCCATAACACACATATATTAAAAGTAATCCTGCCTGTTCAAGGCAATTTAAAAGGCCGGGCCGAGATTTGTGCAAGCTCAAAAATTCTAAGGGACCTGGGAATTAAGTGCTATAACAGGCAACAACAATAATAGGTACGGGACTATGGCTGTTCATTTCCGGGGCCTGTTAGAGGAAGTGACCTGGGTAATTGGTAGGAAGAATAAGGACATATTCAACAATGTCTAGGACTGAGCTAGAACTAGTCATTCTCAAAGGCTTGTTGAAACCACCAGGTCTTTAATCTCTTATGAAAGGAGGGGAGGGATGGGGACTGTCTAATCAGCAAGCTGCAGAATTGCTCTTTGGAATGTTGGCTGTTCAAATCTGTGGACGGGGTGAGCTCTCATTGTTATCCCCAGTTTCTGCCAACCCAGCAGTTCAAAAACATGCAAATGTGAGTGGATCAATAGATAGAGCTTTGGTGGGAAGGTAACAGTGCTCCATGCAATCATGCTAGCCACATGACCTAAGTTGGAGGTCTCTTTGGACAATGCCAGCTCTTTGGCTTAGAAATGGAGATGAGCACCACCCCCCAGAGTTGAACACAACTAGACTTAATGTCAAGGAGAAATCTTTACCTTTACCTCTGGTTTTCTTGTTCAAAAAACGCATGCACAGAAAATACTTTCAAGTCAGCATTCACATTTTCTTTTTTCTTTGTCGGTTACTGAAATGGTTTTTGGATATGTGCGAAACCTTCTCTCCCAAGTAAGTATTCTTTGGTGTCAGTTCTCTCTGGAGCTTGTGAGATCCTAAGGAATACTTGTGAATTTTGGTCTCTGAATGGAATCTACAGAAAAACCACTTTAACATAGCACAAATTTTACCAGAATAATATGCCTCTGCAGTGGTTTCTGGAATTGTAGTCAAATGCTCAAACCATTGCACCATGCTGGCTCTCTTTTGATTTAGCATATGCATTACAAACTTCAAAAGAACAGTCCAGACAATTATGTGGTTGTGTTGCTCACATCATTCCTGGTTCTATGTTATTTATAACGCCTTGATGTCTTGTTAGTATATTCCTTTGACATAATATACTTCTATATCTCCTCTGCTTTAAATGACAAACATAACAACCCCAAGTTTTATCATTTATCTCACTGAAATTGTTTCATGCTTTTCTCCACTGAATATGGCAAGTAGGATAAAGCACCTTTCACATTTGCGTACTATACAGACAGAAAGAAAATCTTTGTCTACTGTTGTAGTTAAATTACTTTGTTCCTTCCTTCAGACTATATTGAGAGCTAAAGATGGAATGTTTGAAAGGTGAGATTCAGATGAAGAGATTTTTTTTAAAAAAAGAAGCAATTAATATGCATAGAATTTGGGAGCTTTCCTATGTCTAGCAAAACAATCCAATGCTGAAAAGTATTGGGGTGTACTTGCTTTGTATAGGGGTGTACTTGCCTTGATCAGTTAGTTGAATCAGGACACAACCCAGGCAAAGTTGGGCACTTTTCAGTGGCATGAGTCAGAGAAAGCTGACATATTTCCAATTCAACCAAAGGGACATGAACACACCCAGCTTTGCTCAGGTCACACGCTGAGCTGTAAATGTTAAATTCAGTTTTAGAGCACATCTTATGCTACTGAACCCTGAATGCACCCAAATTTCAGACAAGAACAACTTGTCAGCCTTTCTTCCAGGATAAAAGTTCCTTACACTTTTGCTAAATGGTTCCTCAGGGAAGAATGATGCAGTTGCATACATTTATTTATTTTTGGAGCACAAGTCACTTCTTCAGTCCCATAATATCCTGAACTTATTGCTCCTTCTTCTAATTGAATATACTGGGCTGTTGGCTGGTATTAGAACTGTACAATTGTTTATCATGAAAGTGCATAAAGAAAGAAATTCAGTGATACCATCTAATCTATTTTTTCATATACCAAAGAGGCTTTCCCAAATTTTAAATAACTTTTCCCATTGAATTTTACTAACTAATTTCTCTTTGGAAGCAGTTCATGTCTTTCTCAAACATGTATAATCAGGAAGCTATTTCAGGTTATGATCCTGTACACATTTATTTAGGGGTGAGTTGTGACTCAGTTGAGTTTACTCAGTGGCCCAGTTTTGGTTAGCTCCTAAGGCAAAAATCCAGGTTTTTAGAGTTTGCTGGAAACTGTTTGATTGTTTCAATTTTGACAATGTTGTCCTTTCCTGCAACAAAATGGTATTTAATCTTAAAGTTATTAACAGCAAAGTAGCAGAAACTGAGGACATTATTGCATGGGGATCAGTGTGCGCATGAGAGACTTGTTAATGCTGCTTTTCACATAATGTCATTTCCAGACAGCGGCATTCCAATTTTCCCCTTGTTGTTTGGGTTTACTTTCAATATACAGGGGAAACCCACACAAAGCCTCTTGAATGTGCACTGATCCAGTGCTGATACTGGTGTGATAAATCAAAAGGACTGTTGCAGCCGGATTGGGTGAATTTATTTTGTTCTTCTAATATGCCAGCAATGTGGAAACCACCCAAAAGCACTGAATGGCAAGGTAGGGAAAGAAGACAAATGTTATTTATGTACATTACTATTTAAAGGAGGCTACTACAAGAACATCAGGTCTATAATCTAAACCAGGAATGGACAAACTTTAACCCTCCAGGTGTTTTGGACTTGCACTCTTACAATTCCTAACACCTGGTAGGCTGTTAGGAATTGTGAAGTCGAAGTCCAAAACATCTGGAGGGCTGAAGTTTGCCCATGCCTGGTCTAGAATTACCAAGTACTAATTGTTTTTCAATCAACATATACAGGAATGCACAGTTAGTAATTGTACTGCTAATTGTGTGGCTTCTTTTCAGACTAAGAATCCTCCATTGCTATTCGCATAATTTTTGACACAATCAAGTCTGATCTTTGGCCTCTATGTTGAAAGAATGCCAGTAATAACCATGACATGTCTTTGAACAACCTGTATTTATGGTAAGGAGGTCACAATTCTTTTGAGTACACTAACAAAGAAAAAACCTCTTCAGATTCTTAGTGAATTAATCATTGTTTTCAGTTGTAATGAAATATATGACTATTTTACAGCACATTATTATAAATAGCTGCATGTACTTTTAATGCTTTTTTTTGCAGTTTTCCTAGATTAAAAAATGTTTACATAGACAAATGTGTGGCGCTTTCCACAAAGCCCAAGGCAAACACTATTTAAAATAAAGCAATTAGGAAGGGAAGTTACATTCTATGTGAGTCTATTTTCTGATATCAATTTCTTGAAGGGGTGTAGCCAACCATGTGTTCAAGCATTCATTCCTTGCTCTTTTTAATTGATACAGACTAGCTTAACAACCAGGGAAGTCCACAGTGTGATTTATAGTAAACTGTCTTTTAAGTTGGTCAGCTAGATGCCTACATCCTGAGCACCTTCTGAAATGACTGTGATTTGAATAGATATTGTATTAATCATGAGACTGTAAGAACTTGATCCTTCCCAAAAGGATCTTGTAAAGGATCTTTATGGAGTTATTTCTGATAATTCAGATCACTGGGATGTGGTTGAAGTTAATTTTAAAATTTAAAGCTTGCCCTTCATTTTTTTTGAGATGTCATACTTTAAATAGTTACCGAGGTCTAGAGTTTCCTTTTTTGGAATTAAGGGCTTAAAATTCGGCTTCCACGCTCTTTAGCTAGTGGACTCAAGCTGGCTAAGAGCCCAAATATTCAGACATCAGCCTGATGCTCATCTTATCTAATTCTGTCCAAAGTAGACCATTTCATGTTGTAACACAGAGAAGAATGCAAACCTGTCTCTTTATCTCATCATGCCACAGTAGGAAAGAAAACCCCTGCAGAGGAGGATATTTGGTCTTCCAGACATTTAATTTTGTTTGTGTCATTGCCATAACATTGGTTAATTGCAATTTTCAGTCTTTGCAAGTTCAGTTTTTCACCACCACAGAACAGTTGTAGCAGAATTGCATTTATCTTGATGGAGACAATAATTAAAGCAGGACTGATGCTTATTTGGGTGCTGGGCTTATACAGAGACAATAATCTCAGTGTCTTCTTTGCTTTGGATCTGAATCTTTCTAACTTTGACATGTTTTTATATAAAAAACAGAGCTTATTTAAACATTAATTCATGTTTGTTTTGACTTGGTTTTGTATTCAACACAACCTTGAAGAAATATATTATATGATACTCAAGACTCCAGTGCAGAGTGACAGAATGAAACATGAACATACTGTTATTTATTACTTAACTCGCTCAAGGAGGGAAGGCTTTAATATTGGATATTGAAGATGAATACAGATAGTACCATGCATGGTGCCAACCTACATTAGCTGATATAAACCACAGAAAGAGTATATGATTTAAGTAAACCAGTAAATGACTTGCAGAATTGGACACACATCTGTTGTTTTTTAACTGTTTGTGTTTGGAAATGGTTTTATTGTTAATAGTTTTAATACTTGTTTAACTATACCTAGTCACCTTGAGTTTCAAACTAGGAAAATGGTGAGGCTTAAATATAAATATAAATATAAAATAATAACTACATATGCTGGCTTTCTCTCACATTCAGAATTTTGTCTCTTCTGTTTGATACTTCCAAAGACTGTGCCAACTTTTATTAACTCAGAAAATGAAATTAGAGGCCACTCAAGGATTCCACTCATCAATGGTCCTACTCAGGTGCTGCAAACTCAGGGCCTTTAATGTAGAGCATGTCCAGACTCATAATGTGGGACAAAGAAGTGGGTTTTAAAAATGTGGTACCTGAAAGCAAGTCCAGACACAAATAGCTGTCCAGTGTCCTGAAAGATTTGGTGGTAGCAGATTTTAGAAATCTACAAAATGGATGTGGGACATCCATTGGATTTTTCTTTTAGTTTTTTTTATTGATACTCCATGATGTGCCGAACCTCATAAGAGCCAATGTGGATGTACAAATGTGCACACAACCAGATTTCTTGTCATTAACTCCCCTCATCCTTCTGCAGCCTTTACCCCACTTGAGCCCTGCTTCCCTTTGGGGCCACTTGCCTGCCATATTGCTGTCCACTGTGTAAATGTAAGCTCTGTTTAATTTCATAAATTTGAGAATAAAGTAATGGTTGCAGAAAATTCTCATGGGAATTTCTTTCCATTTGTGCTTCCATTTAGCCACCTGTATGTCCATAGCTCCATCTGTTTACAGCCTCCTGAACCCTGCTTCCCTTTGGGGCCACCTGCCTGCCATGTTGGTGACCACTGTGTAAATTTAAGCTCTGTTTAATTTCTTAAATGTGAGAATAAAGTAATGGTTGCAGAAAATTCTCATGGGAATTGCTTTCCATTTGTGCTTCCATTTAGCCACCTGTATGTCCATTGCTCCATCTGTTTATAGCTGTTTCAGGATTTTAAAATGCCCAAATGTACTGGAGCAGTCCACACCAGCATATCACAATGAAGTCCCGTGTTTTTCTTGAGTGCAGGGATATACAGTGAAGTGTATGCGCACATTTTTTTTGGCCAATCTTGGATTTTCAGCACACCTTTTAAACCTGTGTTTTTCAGCTGAATATGCAATTCAGCGTGCATTTTCAGCAAGCATAATCTAGGCACCCCCCTTTTATCCTGGTTTCTCTCAGATTTCAGGGCCTGAGTAGAAAGGCCCACAATTGTTCTTTTTCCATTGAGCATTATCATTTTTTCTGGTGAGTCATATAGTCACATTATATATCCATACTAGTGAACACACACACACACACACACACGAATCTGCTTATTTTCCCCTTGCAAATCTCTTCTCCTTGTGTAGTGCTCCAGTGATAAACTGCTTTTTTTGCTCTGCTGATAATAAATGCTTATGAAGAATGTCAGGTTTTTTTAGGATAGCTGTTGAACCATTTAAAGATTTTAACCAGGTTAATTTACTTTTTACAAATACATACATTATTTATTTTCAAGAGCCTGCAAAAGTGCCTGAGAGAAATAGAGAGGCCGTGGTTATAGCAGGTATTTTTTCTCATAGCTCTTCAGGGAGGGGCATAGCTCAGCGGCATTATGTGCAAAAAGGTCCACATCCAGCCCTGAAATTTCAAGATAAGACTCGAGAGAAAACATAGGGGAATTGTTGGCAATACTAATGGAGAAATGGTTTGACTTAGTATAGAAGCAAATATTTTTGGATGAGGGCAGAGCAGGATATATGAACCAGATGCCCTCGTCACCCAAAGGTTTAGCTTCTAACTCATTTCAACTTCCTTTACTCCATCTTTGTAGCTAATTATTCCCCAAAGTCTTAGCTATTATTGACAAGGCATGAACTGAATCCATTTTTAAAAAAAGAGATCTTGCTTAGCAAGAACTCAGCAGGAAAGCATGGCATTGACTTTCAAAGTAAAAGTAGATCACAGAAATGAAGGGCACTAGGCAGTGCTGCTTATTTATTTATTATTAAACTATTTATTAAACTATTTATTAAACTACCCTCAAATCTCAAGATGGTGCACAAGTGAAATCAAGTAAACATGTAAAAAACATTTAAAGCAATGTAACTTAATTAATAGGCTAAAATTATGAAATGCATGAACATGTTAGACAGGTTCAAATCATTTAAATACTGTATTTGCTCAAATGTAATGTGCCATCAAATCTAATGCACACCTCAGTTTTCAAAACTGTTATTACATGAAAAACTACCTAGAAGTTTTGATGATACTTGCAGGGAGCATCCTTTTGAGGGTCATTTTACATGTGTCAACAGCTACACAATGGCTGATTAGAATTGTTATCTTTAGTCAGAGCGCACTAAACCACACCACCAACCTAATAATAATAATAATCATAATAAAACTTGAGTTATATTCCGCCCCATCTCCTCAGAGGGGCTCAGGGCAGATTCCAAACATAAAAGGCAAACATTCAATGCCCAAATACAACAATACATTCATAGTAATGAAACTTAGCAACCCAACATATAAACACAAATTATGACTTAACAACTAAAATTAAATGAAAAATGCAGGCTCTTATATCAGACATAAGACAAAACATCAAACATCGAATAGAAGCATCAATTTCCCAGTTCCTTGGGGGCAAATAGATTGTTCATTGTTCAAGATATCTATTGAGCTGGTGGGGTGAACAGGGCATGGATACGGATCGTGGCTATTAATCAGAGGTATAATGATAGTATTACCAACTTTTCCTCTTCCTCTTCCTCCTCCTCCTCCTCCTCCTCCTCCTCCTCCTCCTCGTAAGCCAGTGAGCAGAGGCACATTTTCAGCAGTTTCTTGAAAGTAGAGAGGGAGGGGGGCATCTTTAACTCCTTAGGAAGGGAGTTCCAGAGGTGGGGGTAGCCACAGAGAAGGCCCTTTGTCTCATTCCCACCAGCCATGCTTGGGACAGGGGTGAGACCAAGAGGAAGACCTCTTCTGATGAGCACAGTGTCTGAGCTTGTCTATAGTGGGAGATGCGGTTTGTCAAACAGTCTGGACCCAAGCCGTTTAAAGGTAAGAACCAGCACTTTGTAATATGAGGCTGCAGAATTTCTGGGGTAAAATGTGGACTTTCAGGATGCAGGTGTCGTGACTTTAGATGTTGCCAGTTGTTTTCCATATTATTCCCTTTTGATGTCTCATTTCCCCCACTTCATATATTTCAGCCTTGAATTATTTTCCTGATATGCATTCACTGCAGTTCAATACATATATCTTCATTTATTCAATTCTTTCATGCTTTAGCTCCTTTACATTTTGCTTTACAAATAAACAACAGTAGGAGTTGTTATTTAAGGAACAGCGGCAGTCTAGCAAATCTACAAAAATGGTTGTCATTGTTAAAGGTTTTAAAAGTATCCTCAGCTTAGATCTCACAAAGTATAGCCATTTCCCTATTAAAATATTCTGCAACAAAGAAAACTATCCTCAGCTTTTTTGAGAAGTGATCTCTTTGTACATCTCTTATATACATGCAGGTATACATGCCTTTCTCTTTAGTTTTGTCTCATTTTTCTGGTCACTGACATGTGATTGAAATCTTTCATTATATGGAGGTACAATAATTAGTCAAAGACAAGGATAAGAAGCACAACAAGATACTGGTTCAGAATAGGTTAGATTTCCAATGTGGCAGGTGGATGGTTGATATTACCTCACAACCTGGTCTGCCATTGGATTTTCGAATGGATTTTTGAATGACAATATATGAAGATTCAGGTCTGACCTTCTGCCGAATGTCTCGAAGAGAAAAGCATAGTATTTGGTAGAGCTGTGCTAAAAAGTTGTTTGTGCTTTGTATGTTGAATCTATTTTGTAAGGTCTGTACATATGAGGCAATATTAAGAAATGTGAGGAGCACCCATGCAAACAACTTAAGGATCAAAACACTCACCTATGAATTTATGTTAAAGTTCAGTAAGCCTCATAAGTTTCCCAAAATCAGTTTCATTTTCAGCACAAACAAACTATATCAGTGGGGTGAAGTCAAAGACGCCATTCCTCTTTAAATTAAGGAGAGCTAGGTTGCCTCTCGCCATTGTTGGATGGCAAGCGAGCTGGGAGAGAGATTGAGAGCAACATTAAGACTTGAAAGCTGGCAGCCCCTTTCTTCTGATGTGAATTCTGGGAAATGTAATTTGAGAAGACTAGGACTTTGAGGCAGAGAATTCAGAAAGCCCTTCCCTAAACTATGTTTCCCAAAATTCTGCTTGCGTCAGAAAGCCCCAATGAGATAGAGAAGATCTATTTTCTATCTGTTGCAGCAGCCAGCCACACAGCTTAGAGTTCCAATAAATTATTGAATCTGCAAAGAGGACTGATATTAAATCTGTGCTAGACTGGGAGGAAAATCCTTAAGCGGAAGTTCTATGGTATCTTGTGTGTCATATAGAGACATTCAAGGAGATAGCTGTTTTAAAAACCGTTTTCGTCAAAACTTTAAAAATTCTCCAAAAATCATGATGTGTGAATTTTTCTGAAACTTGGGGGGAATCATGCCTTTGTTATCTTGTGTAATTGTTGAGAACATCAAGGAGATAGCTGTTGTAGTTTTTAAAAAAATGTCATTTGTAAAAATTCCTCCAAAAATTAGTGGATGAATGAAATGTTCTAAAACTTGGGAGGCTAACAGTGGTAAATGTAGCGTTTCATCCTAATACCTCTAACAATTAGGGAGAAAGGAGCCTCTGAAGTTTGAGCATTGGTGCAATTACTTAACAAAAAAGTAATTTGTTACTTTGTTATAGTTATGATACAGAACCCTTATGATATTTTAGAAACACTCCAGAAAGGATCCCCCCCCCTAATTTAGTAATGAGTATAGGAACATATTTTTCATTGATCACACAGCCCTAGTATTTGGCAGGTGTCTCACTCATTTCAATGCACATTAATGTTCAGGTTTGGTTCTTATTCTTCTTGGTAACCCCAAGTCATGGAGTTTTCTGGGCTGAAAGTGTGTGATTTGCTGAAGGTCAACCAGTGGAAGGGGAAAAGGTGCAATAATAGGTAGGTATAACACCAGAGTGTGCTTCATATGAATCAGGCCTCATTGGGTGGAGTTTTGGCTTGGTTCAGTTTGACTTTAGGTGTGGCAAATTGTAACATGAACTTTTGTGCATTTTTAAACTAATAATTGTGAGTAAATTGTGTCAGCATTGCCCTAGATACTAACAGCTAATCAAACCAAACCAATGTCAGCTATTAAAACCAATGAGATCTCATTAATCAAGGTCAATTAAGTAACACCATCCACTGCATACACACACACACACACACACACACACACACACACACACACACACACAGAGAGAGATTGATTGTTGTAAGATGTCTTGTTCTATCTTTTGAGTATTTGTGTGTGTGTTTCTATGTGTGTGTGTTTATGTATACATACACATATATATACACACATACATGACTGCAGACATTTCTTTGAACTGGTAAGGCTTTCTGTTGTGGCACTAATATGCTTTCATACATTGGTTAGCATTGATGAAACTTTACATCTTGACAGTAGGCATAAAGATGTATCAAGAGACCCCATTGGTTGTAGTGCAACCTACTTCCAAATACATATACATCAGTGTTCTGTCATAGACTGCATTTGGATGATATTTGTGGCAGTAACATTGTTAAACAGGGTAATTCCACTACAGTTATAATTAATAAAGATGTCAGGGTCAGGAATCTATTCCTATAGCTACTGCCCTTAATATGCAGAGGTGATCCATTATTAATGTGGTTTTGGCCATAAAAAACTTTATGGCCACAAAAATATTTGATGCCAAACAGTCTACTCAGCCTTATTGATTCACCGCCCAAGATGTATGGTTGCCTATCCATCCAATAGTTAATAAATTAATTTCTCTGGAACTAATTCTAATTGGACATGTTTGGGCTCATAGCTTGTTTGCTTTATAGAAGTAACAAAAGTAAGTGTGCTTTCTGTCAATATGATGCAGGATCCTAAACATGTTCATATTGGAAGTTTGAGTGCGAGAGACTTGTAGTGAATTGGAATTGGAATTGGAATTACAGATCCATGTTACCATTGATTTATTCTTGGCTTTGGGAATGTTTCTTGGCCTGTTTCTATTTGAATTCTACTTTCGGTAAATGACATCCTTTAAAAAAAATGATAAAGGTGAGCAAAGTGGGGAAAATATATTCAGTGTTTCCCGATGCATGGAATAACCTGAAGTATCATCGTCTTTGGGGAAAATGGCAAAGTATCCCAGTATCTTATTTTGTTTCATTAATGTTACTTATTAATAAATCATTAATAATAAAAGTGATCATGACTACATTGCACAGTTCAAAGCATTTGCTTAATAAGGTACACAAAGTGATTTTGCAACCTGGCTTATGCAGCAAGACAAATATTGGATTTTGCACCCAGATATTAAGAAGCTGAGAGGCAAACATATTAGAGGAGACAACAAAGACTTTCCCCATAAAATCCAAGCCTGAGTGGTGCAACGCAGACAGGATATATGTGATGATATCAAAATACTTCTACGGCTTGTTTACATTTGCTCAGTCTAATATCAATTGATGCTGGACAATAAGAGCAGAGTACAGGTGGAAAGACTAGAAAATGTTGCATAAATGTTCAGGGTAAACATTGAAAGAAGTTATTAATTTGCGAAAATCATATTGATATTTACATAGGATCAGCAAAACTTTGGTGTGTCACTTTGCACATTCACTGTGTATATTTTGTTCAATTGTTTTTGCTGCAACATCTGGCCCTTAAGATGAATTTCATCACTGGCTTAGATTAAGGTTCTGTTTAGCTGAGCTAACTGTCCCCCACAAAGCCATATGCCCACTAGAAAAGGGCCTGTCTCAGCTGGGAAGCATCAGCTGGTGATGGCAGCAATAACAGGTCAGCTGTACATCTTTTCGTATCCTTGCCAGCAGAGCAGCTGGCTACTAAAGTGGGTTCAGAATGAAGAAGGGACATAGCTGTCATGGCTAACAGTAGCAGAAAGCTATCTGTTTACTCCTTCTTATCTTTGTGACTCAATCAGTGGTGGATTAATATAACATGCTGCCTGGCCAACATATAGTCATCTCTCCTCATTTACGGTTTTCACTTTTGTGGGTTTGATCATTAATGGATTTGATCAAAATGTTTTTTTCTAGAAATCTCTAGGTCTCCCAGTGTGGGTCTGTGATCAGCTTCCTCCAGATATGGATCAGAGGTTTCTTGAGAGAATGCCCCTCTAAGGACGTTGAGTCCTTCAGTGAGATTCTATGGTAGTTTCCAGCAGAAGTCAACAAAAAAATCATGCTGGAAGATGTAGAAATTTTGAGAGAAGTGTTCTCTTGGTTAAAACATTTGCAATGCCTTTATTTCAATTATTCCACCTTTCATGGGGGGGGGGGGGGGTTGTGCCTCTAATCCCAGCAAATGTGGGGTTCTAATATTGACTGTATTAGAATTCCACCTATTGTATACTGTATTCTCCCAACTATCATGTGGGAGGCCTATAAAGTCCTAAACCAGTGCTTTTCAATCTTGGGTCCGAAGGTGTTTTTGGCCTACAACTCCCAGAAATCCCAACAGCTGGTAAACTGTCTGGGATTTCTGGGAGTTGTAGGCCAGATACATCTGGGGACCCCAGGTTGAGAACCACTGTCCTAAACAGTTCCAGTCCAAGTTACCTGTCCAAATGTATCTCTTTGTATGAGACTATTAGAACCTTAAGATCACCAGGGAAGGGCCTGCTCTCTGTCCCACCTCCTTCGCAAGTGATATTGGTGGGGACGAGAGACAGAACCTTCTCAGTCGTGACCCCTGGGTTGCGGAACTCCCTCCCCAGTGACATCTGGCAGACCTCATCCCTTTTATTTTTTTTTGAAAACAGTTAAAGACATGGCTTTGCACACAAGAATTTGAAGAAAATGTGACTACAGGGTTCAATACGTTTTAAATATGAATTATGAACAAATGGAACTATGCACTTTTTATGTTTCAATCTGTTTACTGTTTTAATGTGTTTATTGACTAATTATTAATTGTTTTAATGGAGGGGGTATGTTATTGTTTTTACTGTTGATTTTACCAGTATTGAATTGTACCAGAGTTGTAAACCACCTTGAGTCCCCTGAGGGGGAGAAAGGTGGGGTATAAATGAAGCAAATAAATAAGTAAGTAAATAAATGTGGCTAAATCTGAAATAATTCAATTCAAATATTTTCAAACTTGGATATAAAATACATTATTCTAGAGAGAAAAGAAATGGGAAACACATGTGATGGCGCTGAACTCAGAAAACTACAGAAGAAAGATTAAAAAGGCAAACAGGTATGATGGGAAGACCAAGCACATAACATGACAAATGGCAATCTTAAAGTACAATTGCCTACAATACACGACGGGTCTGGCAGTCAGTGTGAAGAGGTCCCTTGTCTCATCTCTTTTTTGGCTTTGGATATCTAGATATGTGTAATAACTTCTGGACTAATGGAGACCTTGCCCCTAAGCTTCCCTTCACATTCTTGGATTATCCATGCATGATCTGTATTGGATTGACTTTCCTGAAAATGCTTCCCTTAAGACATTTGCTGTCCACAGGCATAAGGCAGATTGTGATCTGGCAAGGGAATCTCTCCAGCATCTGTCAAGTTCTGGTGAAGAAGGAGTTTTTCAGTTGCTTCAACTACTATTTTCCCGGCGCCAGAGAGGGAAATGTCTGGAGTCAGAAACTCCTTGCAATCCAATTCCTCTGTGTCAGGTTCCTCTGAGATTCCTCAAATTCCTCCTGAGGGTGAGGTATGACAGCCTATCTACCTACCTGTTTATTTATTTAAAGCATTTGTGTATAGCATTTCAGCCTACCAGGGTCCCTGGGGTGATATATACAATAAAGGAGAAAAAAAGTATTTATTTATTTATTTGAATGCTAATTTCCCTGACAACGCTGGCTTGTGGCAATGGAGGGCAAATATGGATAGCACTGAATGGTAGACTAAATATTAACATGGAAATGAGTTAAAGCGGTCTCAGGAGAAGAATCATCTTGTCTGCCCTGGATGCTAGGCCTTTTAGCATCCTCCTAAAGATGCTAGGTACTACTGTTAATAATTGTAACGACCATGCTTTGGCCGTGAAACACAGCAGCTAAAGTCATAGCTTTCTGTCCTTGCTAAACCTCATGGACTAGTATATCCATTGAAAGGGATAAGGCGGCAGGTGACAGGCAAAGACTTCTTCTTAAGACATTGATGAACCATTGCTGGTTCCAGTAGACAATGTTATGGTAGGTGGACAGATGGCCTCACCAAATATATAAAAGCATCTGTCTGTGTTTCTAAGAAGTTCATTTAAAAGAGGCAAAAGCTTCACAGTGCCCTTCGATACTGGCTTGAGAAACAGCCTTTAAGACTCAAAGTTGTCTGCTTTGGCATGCTGTTTCAAGGAGTATTTTATGTTTGCTGTTGCAATGATGAACTGTCTTTGCCGCCATCATACATTTGTATCCGTGACCTTAGTAAAACAGCTTCTGCAGGTGTTGCATTGCCCATAAATAGATTGCTCCAAGTTTATGGGATACCTTCAGATTCCAATGACACGACATTTTTTTCCACTGATAGAGAACATAAACAACTCATGCTGTGTGGCATATTATAGAGTCTGACTGTATATGTGTTGTTGGAATTTATTCATGGACTCCCTTCTCCCTTAAAAACAAAAATGCCTCCCCTCACTTCCAGTCATTCAAAACTCTGTAACAGCAACTCAAGTGATAATCGAAATGCCAGTTTTTATACTTACTTGCTTTGGCTGCAAATTTTTCCTTTGTTGCATTTCCTCTACATATTGCATAGATATGACAGAAAATTGATCTAGGCAAGTATCTATTGATTTACTTTCTGGCAACAAAAAAAATGTAGATTAACCTAAATTCCCTTGGCTTCTCCTCCAACACATCCTCATGCTGAGTTCTCGTCTGACTCTTCCAGGTCTTTGAGGAGAGCATATGTTCCATATTTGTGATGGGTAAGAAGTTTCTTCCTACAACCTTGGTTTGTGCTACTCATTTAAAACTGGGGAGATTTCTTCCTTCCCAAGGAACTCTATCCTGCAAAGCTATTCATGTCTATGCAAGTTGTGAATGGAGCTTAGCCAGACATAGTTGGGATCAGGCCCACTCTACACTCTTTTTCATACATCCATATAATCACATATAGCAATGCACACACACCCTGTCCCTTTCCCGACTTTTCCCCCTCACAATTGTTTGTGTCCTTCCTTCCCACCCCTGCCTCCACCACAAATTTCCTCCTTTCCCTTCACTCTACCCCCAGTTTCCGTGCCTAAATGTTAAATGGGCCAAGAATGATGTTGGTTTTAAAAGAGGCTGAGTAGTATTTGATTGACAGTTGAAACTCTGATAAATTGCCCTGAAAGAATTTCCCTCTTTTTATACAGTGCTGTTGACAGTCATGCTTATAAATTAATTGAGAGGATAATAAGTGATTACAGTTTGGACAGGATGCTTGAAGATGTTGAAGTCATAAGGAACATCGCTAATAGTGAAAAATGAGAGCTTTCAGTCTAGTGCAGTGAACTTCACTGATTTTTAAGTGGTGACCACTTTGGTTCCAGGCACTCCTGTGATCACATGTATGTGTGTGTGTGTTTCTTGTAAGCTACAGTATTGTACAGGGTTGTGGTGCAGCTGGTTAGGAGTCAGCTGCATTAAAATCACTACTGACCGAGTTCATGAGTTCGAAGCCAGCCCAGGTCGGAGTGAGTTTCTGGCCATTTGTCTAGCTTGCTTTCAACCTTTGTAGCCCGAAAGACAGTTGCATCTGTCAAGTAGGAAATTTAGGTATTGCGTATGCGGGGAGACTAATTTAACTAATTTATGACACCATAAAACTCCCCAGCAGTGTGCAAAAGAATGAGGATGTACTCCATCGGTGTCACAAGTGGATGGTGAAGTGACAGCTCCCCCGGTGGCTGGAATTCAAAAAGCATACCCTCATGAAGCTGGAAAGTTAAGTAGCCTGTGTGTCTGTCTATATATGTTGTGTGTCTATGGTATTGAATGTTTGCCATGTATATGTGCATTGTGATCTGCCCTGAGTCCCCTGTGGGGTGAGAAGGGTGGAATATAAATACTGTAAATAAATAAATAAATAATAAACATATTTCTTTCTCCAATTTGATCAAAGAGCTATACTCTGCACCAGATTCAGCTAGAATCTTCTGGAGCCATCTCCTCCAGATATTCTAATCATTTCCCTCAGTTAGTTGACTATCATATAACTCCAACTGGATTTTTTTGGGGTCATTAATCATTTTACTACTAGAAAATGCTCTGCTCGGGTCATCAAAATGTCCTGCCATGAGTCCATCATGCTACTGTATAACAGGCATTCAATTTTCCACCTCTGTAGCTAGACAATGCCACTATTTTAATTTTGGGCTCCATTCCCATTAAATCTGGTTGGTTGATGGTTCCTCCTCCTAACGTGCATCTACATGATAGAATCAATGGAGTATGACATCACGTTAACTGTCATGGCTCAATACTATGGAATCCTGGGATTTGTAGTTTGGTGAAGCACCAACACTCTTTAGTAGAGAAAGTCTTACAAAACTACAATTTGTAATGATTCTATAGCATTGAGTTATGAATATCAGGATGCATTAACTCTACAGTGTATATGCATCCTTACTAATGATGAGCAGCAAGTATATGGTTCACAGCTGAAGGCATCAAGATGAGGCTGAGAATCCCTAATGAGAGAGAGAAGCTATTACAGACTGAAAATACTGGAGAGCTACTGCTCTACACTATAGATATCTGCCACCACTAACTCAGTTTTCACAGATCCATTCCTATCAGATGTCTAAGGTGGGCAATGAGTAGCTCATGAGGCATGCACATTCACCTGAAGAAGGATTTTCCCCAACATGCAGTTTCTACTTGGTCTTTGGACAATATTTTGCCTCCTGCATTTGTATTTGAGAGCCTTGTTAATGTTCTTCCCACATACCCTGCACAAGAAGTGGAAGTAAGGGTAGTTTTATGCAGTTTATAGAACACTTGAAACACTGAAATTACTAATATTCATCTCAATTTCCTAAGATGGGTGCACAAAATTGCTTGAAGTTATAATCCAATAACATCTGGATGGCTAGATGAGTCATATACTTGCTGCCACGACATGGATCAAACTCTACTTTTGTAGCCCTGAAACTCAGATGAATCTACAACGCCCAATTTTTAAAAACAAACAAACAAACAAACAAACATCTAGATGGTTTAAGAGCATCCAAAACCAATGCATAATGATCCAACTAGATGGGATGATCTGGCTTCTCCTCCTCAATTCTTTGTTGTGGGAAAATATT
Source organism: Anolis sagrei (assembly GCF_037176765.1). Classification (NCBI taxonomy): domain Eukaryota; kingdom Metazoa; phylum Chordata; class Lepidosauria; order Squamata; family Anolidae; genus Anolis; species Anolis sagrei. The sequence continues at coordinate 138,500,487 of NC_090021.1, read as the reverse complement.
GACCAAAAATGGAAATGATGCAATTACACTTCTAGTGTCTTGCGCCATTCCACTGTGGCTCACAGAGGTGACATTTGTCTCCCACCCCTATTCAGTTACCCATCCCAGGTAATAGTCTTGACTGGAAGATTAAGGGGATAGAAACAAACCATGCTAGCAATCTCATTATTTGCCTTGCCTCTTCTCAGAGCCAGGGCATCAAGTAAACAGTTTATTTTTCCTAACTGCTTCTGCTAAAACAGTCCTATGATTTGGGTATCTCCTCCTTATTGGATCATTCAACTCTGTACTTAGTAGAATGGCAAAACAGTTAGATGCAGTTTGAAAAAAAAAACATCAAAGGAAGGCTGAACAAGACATTTAGTTTTTACTAAAAAGTTTTTTTTTGGGGGGGGGGTTCAGTAATTAAACTATTAATGTGATGATATTTCATGGGGAAAATATTTAGAAACCATTCAAGTGGCCATGAAGCTAACATAAAAATGATTCTCTTCTCCAGAAATCTTGAGTACTCTGCAATATCTAGATTCTTCCTGTTAATTTCTTACTCTCAAACTCTATGCCAGCCTAATTTTTTCTTTATTAGTCTTAGCCAATCGAAACAGGACCACAGATTTTTCGAATGAGTTTCTATTTCCATGAGTAACTTTGGGCTGGTTTACAGAGGAAAAACCCCCAGAATCACCTATCTGTGTTCATGATATACACTACAGCTACTTTGAGTGTTTATCCCAAGGTGAATATTTTATTTCGATCAATGACTAGCAATAAAGCACACAGTAGAACGTAAATAAAACATATGTTTAGGCATTAAAATACAGCTTTTAAAAGCTGAGTTAGGAGACAATGTTATGTATTAGAGCTAAAACTGTATTAAATATTTGTATGTTTAAATAACAACAAGAAAAGGTGAGATAAAATAATAAAACTTTTAAAGACTGTGATAGCATCCTGCACTGTTAAGCTATTGCTGCTGCGCAAAAGCTAGCAACTCCGGCAGTAATTTTAGACGAAGACCAAGGTTATATATATATATATATATATATATATATATATATATATATATATTCACACACACACGCTTTAAACCAGTTTTGACCAATTTTTGACAAAGCTAGAAGTTTTGTGGAAATTCTGGAGTATCCAATGCCTTTGAGAAAATCTGGGCAGCTAGATTGGATCTAGTATACTGTCCAGACTAGAAACCAGTGCCATCATCATGTCCCTGCATTTGTAAGTGCAAGCAAAGAGGATGGACCATGGCAGGGTTCCCACCCTTGTCATCCCTAGTTAGTTATTGCAATCTGCAAGTTCCTTTCCATTACAGGCGCCTCTGTTGACATCAGAACGTGATATGATGACTGACCACTGTAATTATGACTGTACTTTGCTATTTTAATGTTTTAGTGTAATTTGGATTATGATGTTTTAATGATTGTTTGTAATAATGTTTGTTGGAAACCGGCCTGAGTCCCTCGATGGAGGTGAGAAGACCGGTATACAAAACTGCCAAATAAATAAATAAATAAATATCCATGCAACCAGAATAAAAGAGGCGGGCAAGCCAAAGTTAGAATGTGGGTCCTGTGCAACCAGAAAGAGGGACATTCTGGTAGTGTGGATGCCCTATTCTGATGTCAGCAGATGACCCTGCAATGGCCAAAAGTTCATAGAGAAGAGTGACAATATATATATATATATATATATATATATATATATATATATATATATGGAAGATGTGAGATGAGTGCCTGAACAATAGCCTAAATTCAGCATAAATATGTTGGATCTGGAGCTGCTCTGGGGCAAATCTACACTGGACTAAACTGATGTAGATGAACCTTATGTTTTTTTCTTCTCACCCTCAGTTTTCAACCCCCAAGCAAGGAGAAATGCAAAACTCCAAATAACCAAACAAATAAATAGTTTTTACTCTTTCTTGGAGGAAAATATTGATTGATTCTGATAATATATTATTTTAAAAAGCTGTAACCAATCATTGCTTATTATTGAGTATATGAGTCATGTGTTTGCAGTCATATGCTTCTAGTGTTCTGTTTCACATTTAAAGCATATATTCTGAACCCTGGAATTCGGAGTGCCCTTGGAGAGCTATGGTTTCGAGTAGCGTAACGTGCAAGAGGCTATTGTGTGGAGTAAATAACTTAGCAAGGTCAAAAGTCCACAATATCAAAATATTAAATGAACGACACTATATATGTGAGGAATGATTTGTGAGTAATGAGTGACAAATTTGTTGTATTAGTCGTGCTAAAGGAGTACTATAAGTGTATTGTATACAAATAATTGTTATAAAACATGTTGCTACAGGCCACCCAAACCCTAGGTGGAGTGAATCAGATGAATCAGGTAGAATATTGTTGATGGTATGAAAGCCAAAAGAGGGTAGAAGAGATTGTAGCATTTTCTCTCTCTTATGACAAAATTAACTCTAAAGATGACATATCTGTCTGATCTTGGAAGCTAAGCAAAAACTGCTTGGTTAATACTTGAATGGAAGACTGCTAATGAATAGTGGGTGCTGGAAACTTTATTTCAGAGAAGGACAGGGGCAACCCCCCTCTGAATGTTCCTTGGATAAGAAAACCCTATAAAATTCATGGGTTGCCATACATTGACAGGTGACTTGAAGGCACATGTAAGCACATACATACATACAAACATGACTGGTGGAAGGAAACGTAGAAAGTCATGTTGCTTTGCTTTGGGCTGCAGAATATTGTCAGTTGACCTTATGCTGATAAGAATATAATGAAAAAGGAGGTTCCAATTGGAGCCAGCTCTTGAGAGATGGGCATCTTCAGTTTGCCCTTAGGATTGGTTCAAAGTCATGTGTTACATGAACGGTTTGACCAGAACTAAGCTTAGGTCTTCAGAGTGTTCTTTTATTGGCCCTATAAACAGAACTGGTGTAAAATTTGGAATAACAAGCCATGGTTCTGCATAAGTTGACTGAGACCGGAAAGAACACTATTTAACTCTGAAGCAGTTGAAGTCATAGTCTTTAACAACCTACCAGTCATTCAGAAGGAGAAAGGAGCCGATTAAGTGATTGCCAAGTGTATTATAAGTTTAACAAAGCTCACATCATATTTTCCTCCTTACATGCCATATAGTAATTGTGCAAAATGCATGATTTACTTTGGCAGCATTATTCAGATTTAATTACAGTGCTAAGAGGAAACCACAACTGAAAGAGAAAAAGAAACATTGCTCTGGAGATCAGCATGGCATTTCTCTGTGGGTTTTTTATTTTTTATTTTTTTTTAAAAAAACCACACAGGTCTTTTGTCTGGGAAATCAATTATGTGGAACAAACTTGTTGGGGACAGAAAGCACATTTTAAACAAACTTTTAAGAGACATTGAATATATTCAAACAGCCACTTTGTCCACCGCTCTTGAGATAACTCTTCTTCCATTCCATACTTCAACTCCAAGAAGTAAATTGTACTCTTTAAATCAAGCAGATGATTTTTTTTTTTTTGCAGAAGCCAAGGCATTTATGCTTGGTGGAAAGTGAGCCAATGATAGGTATTCTGAATCAAATAACTATAGTGTTCAAGGTCATATGAAGAGTTTGTGCAGAAGCCAATAGCTAAAGAAACCCCGATGGTCATCCAACCTCTGTTTGGAAACCTCAAATGAAGTTGAGTTCACCTTCTTCTAAGAGTTTGTTTCACTGTTGAGAAGCTGTTGTTATTCTCCATGTTATTTTCAACTTATGGTGACCCTAAGGCAAACCTAACATGGGTTTTTTCCCGACTGAGAATGTGTGACTTGCCCAAGGTCATCCAGTGGTTTCCCATGGCTGAATGAGAAACTGAACCCTAGTCTCCAGAGTTGTAGAGAAACAGTCAGACTTCTACACCATGCTGGCTCTCATGAGATGACTTTTGCTGTCAGGACATTCTTCTAAAACATTTAGTTTAGTTTCCTAATGTCAAATTGGTCAGCAGTTCCTTGGTCTTTCTCCCATTATTTGGAAACAGGGACAACAGGGTCCTAGCCTATTCTCCAAGAATGTGTAAAGAGGCTCTAAGATTACATCTATAAATTAATATTTTATCCATGGATGCAGTTCATATGGCCCTGGAGATTCATATCATTCAAATGTATTATCTATCCTGGGTTGTAGCCTTTTTTTGGCATCATTTATTCTCTTACAATTGAGCTTTTAAAAAAAGGAAACAAATTGAGTGTTGAATGTATTGTCGAAGGCTTTCATGGCCGGAATCACAGGGGTTGTTGTAGGTTTTTTCGGGCTATATGGCCATGTTCTAGAGGCATTTTCTCCTGACATTTCACCTACATCTATGGCGAGCATCCTCAGAGGTTGTGAGGTCAGATCTCACAACCTCTGAGGATGCTTGCCATAGATGCAGGCAAAATGTGAGGAGAGAATGCCCCTAGAACTGTGGTTCTCAACCTGGGGTCTCCAGATATTTTTAGCCTTCAACTTCCAGAAACCTCAGCCACTTTACCAGCTGTTAGGATTTCTGGGAGTTGAAGGCCAAAACATCTGGGGACCCACAGGTTGAGAACCATTGCTCTAGAACATGGCCATATAGCCAGAAAAAACCTACAACAACTGAGTGTTGAATGGTTCCATTTACCTTCCATCACTCTAGCATGTTGACAGCTCTGCTGTATATTTTCTACTTGCTCATTCTTTCTTTTCCTCCAAACATAGGAAACAAAACTTGCCATTACTTTTTACTTCTGTTGCAAACCTGAACTTAATCTGAGCTTTAGAATTCCTGATCATGATCTCCCTAAAATATTGGCCATAGGACAAGATGGCCCATGTGGTCTCTTCCATCTCTATTATTATATGATTCTACATGTTTTGTAAATGTCAGCTCATCCAAAGTCTCTAAGCAGCCTTCTTGGTTTTAAAAAAATGTTTTTCACTTTCTTTGTTTCTGGAATTGTTTGCAGCTGTGCCTTCAAGATCTTACCTTCAAGAAACTCCCATATATCAGAATCTCTTCCCCATTGTGTATTTCCGACCATGAAACCTTATCCAATACTTATTAAACTTAGTTAAATCTGCATTTTAAATGTTCATTTTTAGAATTTTCCTTTTCATTAATGTTACAAATACCAAGAGAATGTGGGAACCACCTAAGGTTACCATTACATGCACTTCATTGTCCATCTCTTCCTAGTCCAAGGTAACTGTTCCTGTTTTCACTTCTTCTGCTTTCTGGAAAATGAAATTGTTAGCAGGGCAAGTGTGGAATTTGTGAGGCTGTACATTATCTACAAAATTTGATACTGAATACAAGAGATACCAGGTTAGTTATATTTCTAGTTTTTAAAAAGTTTGTGTAATGTATTCTAGGAAGGCATCACCCAACTCTTCAGTATGGCATGGACGTGTTCTAAGCTGGTTACAATATTTTATGTATATGTTTTGCCAGCTTCAGGACCTGAAGTGGTAGATAGAACAGCATTAATATTACAGCAACTGCACGCTGGTTAAGAAATAATGCAGTCTAGGTTTAATAAGACATATGCCTGGGTAAAGGGACAGAGAAAAAGTAAAATGTGTGAGCTTAAGTCCTGGCTAGAAAAAAATAAACAAAAAATCATAATGAAAGTAAATAAGACAGAATTGATAATTAATTATAGTTAATATGTGACATAATCTTATCTAGTAAAACCTTTTTTTTCCTAAACCTAATAGAAAAACTCAGGGGGAAAAAAACAGAGCACTTGGCTTGAAGGCAGAGTCAGAATCTAGCACTGGAGTTTCTGATATTTCACCTTTTCAGGCAAATTACAATGTTAAGCTGAAAAATATAAACAAAGCCTTGTGAGGACTATAAAAAAGAGAAAAATCAGCAAAATGGGGCAGTCAATTGACCGGTATAGAAGAGCGTGAACTTTCAAAATCAGCTGGATAAAATAGCTGCCTGTTCACAGCTCCCCGAATGTATGAGATAACTGTATTTGCTATGTTTTGATTAAGAATGCCAGTATACCAGAGTTCAGCTCTCTGTAACAATAGCTGTGCTGAATTAATGAAATGTATTGAGAATAACTGTGTGCACTGTGTAATGTCCTCAAAGGATGAATAGAATTTCTGATATTGTGTAAGATGTTATTTCCTTACTAATGCTATGAATATTATGTGCCTTGTAAGTTTGAGAGATGTTTCATATATAAAAAGGTAACATTTGCACTTTGCCAAAAACTCTATGTCTATCTAAGCGAAATGTAGCACTATATAAAATCTATGATAAGAGATATAATCCTAGACTGGAAATATCTATGTCATATGGTGAAATTCAGGTAAGTGTATATAAAACCAATGTACCTAAATTTAACCCTCCACATTTGTTGGAGTTTAGGAATGTAGGGACTCTGAGAAAGTGAATAAAAACCACCTCCCTAGGAATATCAAGATCTCCTAGTGTGACTCTGTGTTCAACTTCATCTGGATGAGTAAGCTGACTACAAAATCATTCCAGGACTTACAAAATGCCTACAGAAATGTTCTTTCTAGGAATCTCTAGGTCCTATGGTCAATTTCTGATGGAAGTTAACCATACATTATGCTAGAAGATCTAGAGATTCCTAGAAAGAACATACTAATCAAATATGTGAATAATCAAATCTCCAAAAGTGAAACCCGCAAATGTGGAGAGCCAACTGTAATGTCTGTGGAGTACATTCCACATTCATGAAACATGAATGTTTACATTACTTTGTAGAAGAACAATACAAAAAGTCATAAAGCTGTGCATTCCCTCCTTATAAATTTCTTGTAAATTCAATCTTTAGGGATACGTAAGGATTGATGTTAATTGGTCTAGCTGAACAGTACTGTTGTTTATAGTTAGAAACCCAGGTAACTAAAAACTGGCAAAGGGCAATGAACTCTCTCTTTATAAAAGCATAAATGCTCCTAATGACTTGATGGAACTAAACTGAACTTAGCACACATGCTCATCACGATGCACCCTAAAATACTGGCAGGGATTGGGGTGGGGGTGTTAGAGGGTGATGGGAGCTGGAGTTGAGTCACATCCAGAGAGCTGCATCATTGCCATCAACAAAGAATCTGGAGAAAACTTGCTATACATACCCTTCATGATCCAACTTAAAATACTGATGGTGTTAGTGGGTGGGTGGGGGAGGCCTGATAGAGGATTATGGAAATTAGGGCTCGGTCACATCTGGGAAGCCATATTATTGCCAGTTGCAACCCAACCAGATCTGGCACTGATGGGAGTTCCACCCTTATGGGAATAGCAGTCTGACAGATTTAGGGCAAACGAGAGCTGCAGCCTGAACAGGTCTTGGGCTAATGGGAATTCCAGCCCATTACCTATATGATTGTCCCATTATACTAATGGTACCATTCATAAAATGGAAAAGCTAACAATGAGTATTTCTAATAAATACCATTAAAATGCATACTCAGGCAATGCTCGGCACATAAGCTAGTCATGTAAAAGCGGCAAAGAGACACACTTCTGCAGTGAAGTCACTGTTGTTCCAGTCTCTTAATTGCCCAAATACTCTCAACTTTCTGTGCTCCAAGTCATGGATTTCTTCATAGAAAGAAATAGGAAAGTTTATGCAAAATGGATAATACATCAATTATCAACAGATGACTGGGAGGCACATATATACACAGGTTTCTACAAAACAGCAACAAGAAATACTCAATAAACTCCTACTGCTGACTGAAGTATTTTCAGATTGAGATGATCATTTCACAATGCTTAATGGTCTGCCCATGCTTCGTACTATCTAAAAAAACAAAAACAAAAAAAACAACAACCCCTCACCAAAAACAAAACCATTGCCAAAAATGTGTTAAACAACTAGATAGTTATAAACATTTTAAAACGAAATTTCTCATATTTCAGTGGGACAATGAATTTTATGAACAGAAAGATGGAGTAGCTATGGGAAGCTCTCTCAGTCCAGTCATAGCAAATTTCTACATGGAACACTTTGAAAAACAAGCCCTGGAAACAGCAATAAAAAGCCTACTATTTGGTTTAAATATGTGGATGACATCTTCACCATTTGGAGCCATGGAGAAAAAGAACTAAACAACTAAACCACCTCAACAGCATCCACCCAAACATCCAATTCACCTTAAAGGTAAAGGTAAAGGTAGTCCCCTGACATTAAGTCCAGTCATGTCTGACTCTGGGGTGTGGTGCTCATCTCCATTTCTAAGCCGAAGAGCCAGTGTTGTCCGTAGACACCTCCAAGGTCATGTGGCCGGTATGACTGCATGGAGCGCCGTTACCTTCCCGCCGGAGCGGTACCTATTGATCTACTCACATTTGCATGTTTTTGAACTGCAGAAGCTAGGGCTGACAGCGGAAGCTCACGCCGCTCCCCGGAATCGGGCCTGCGACCTTTCGATCAACAAGCTCAGCAGCTCAGTGCTTTAACCCACTGCGCCACCGGGGGCTCCTGCCCAATTCACCTTAGAAAAAAGAAATAAAGGAAAACTGCCATTTCTAGATGTCTTAGTCATCCACGAACCAGATCAACAATTGGGTCACACCGTTTACAGAAAACCAACACACACAAATAGATGCCTCCATAAAAATTCCAACCATCACCCAAGTAAAAAAAGAAGCACAATTAAAGCCCTGGCAGATCGTGCAAAAAGAATCTGTAAACCCCATTTCCTCCAAGGTGAACTGAACCACCTAAACTGGGCTCTACAGGCCAATGGATACTCCACCACAGACATCACAAGAGCTGCAAGACCGAGAACATGCCACGAGAGTAAAGACAAAAATCCACTCAGAGGAAAAGTGTTCTTGATGCCATACATCAAGGGAACCACTTACCGCATAGGAAGCTGATGAGGAAACACAACCTACAAACTATCTACAGACCCACTAAGAAAATCCAACAAATGCTACGTTCAGCAAAGGACAAGAGGGATCCTTTCAGATCTGCAGGAGTCCCCCATATACCATGCAGTTGTGGACAAGTCTACATAGGGACCACCAAATGCAGCATTGCCCAAACACAAATCAAGGAACATGAAAGGCACTGCAGACTCCTTCAACCAGAGAAGTCAGCCATAGCAGAGCATCTGATGAACCAACCTTGACACAGCATATTATTTGAGAACACGGAAATGCTGGACCACTCTCACAACTACCATGGCAGGCTACACAGAGAAGCCATTGAAATCCACTAGCTTGTAGACAATTTCAACAGAAATGAACAAAATCTGTCTACCAGTACTAAAAAACATTAAAATTATAACAGTAAATAAAAAAAAAACTCAAACACAGGGGAACTCCAGACAAGAAACAATCAGGAACACCTAATCACCTCTCATCAAAGGAATTTACCAGGCAGTAACAAGCCACATCTAAAAACTGTCAGGCCATCAAATACTAATCAAGGTGGCCAATTGAAACATTCATACCTATCTCCAACAGACAAGAGTTCTTTCTCCCACCTTGGACTTTCCACAGATATATAAACCCAATTTTCCTAGTTTCCAATAAACCTCACAACCTCTGAGGATACCTGCCATAGATGCAGATGAAATGTCAGGAGAGAATACTTCTAGAACATGGCCATATAGCCCGAAAAACCTACAACAACCCAATGATTCTGGCCATGAAAGCCTTCGACAGTACAATGTCTCATTTTTATTTCAAAAACTCAAGAGTGACTAATACTACTTTTCACAAGTTATAAAATATGACAATTCAAAAAGTTTTTACTGAGGTCAAATGAAAATATTAGTATTTTGATAATATTAAGCACTCAGTGCTTTGTCAACATGCACAAACATTTTATGGTATTGTAAAAAGACCTGCTTTGCATCTTTCTGAATGGCCTGAGGCATTGATTACACTCTAAGACACTTTCTGAGCTTGTGGCTCTCTCTCTTTCAGATCAAAAATGGATTCTTGAGCCAAGGCTTCAGGGGATTGTCAACAAAAATGCAAAGCACAACTTTCACATGTTCATTAAGTAGCCATATATGAATTTTTCTGTAATGGGATTCAGTGTTGGATTAGGTCAGTAATGCACTGCAAGGTTCCTTTTCCTCAAGCTGGACTCTTGTTGCTAGGATGGCATGGGGACTTGTATCATGTTGGTTCCAATCCATATGGAGTTACACATAAGGACTACCATAAGGTGACCATTTTCATTGCCATCCTTCTATCATTCATAGCATGGGCTCCATTTGTTTGAGGAAAGCATCGGATTAAACATTCTGGGCATGTCTGTTTCCTAGCTGCCATCATTTTCGAGCTGTCTGTTCTGCAAGTAGACAAAAATCTATTGAAGTGTGTATAGACTATATTACATCTCCTTGCATGATGTAATTAGTTGAGTCTCTTTTGGTTTGAGAGAACTTTTTCCCTGGAACAAAATTGATTTTTAAGTTATCTGATTTGTATTGAATAGTGTATTCAAATCTCCTTTCCTAGAATCCACAGACCATCTTTCTGACCTGCATTGACAGAAAATATCTCAAAATAGTTTGAAGGCAAATACGGTTCTCTTCCTAGCAAAAAAAAAAAAATTCTAAAAAAAAATCTATTTATTGGGATAGGATAGCTTTTCACTACAGCAAACCTGATTTTTTACTTTAAAGCTGGGATCTTATTTTCAGACATCTGTAGTCTTTGGAAATAAATATTGTGAGAAATGTTGTAGCTGGGAATACAGATTAATGTATGTATACATTATTGCGTATTTGTAGGTAGATGTGTGGCTATCCTTTCATAAAAACAAACCCAATAGATGTTGTGGTTCAACATGACAAATCATTTTTTCTGATTTTAAAAAAAGATATTCCATTAAAACAAATGAAACAATGACACAAAGGAACTGTGCTTCTGGGATTCAGCAACAACAACAGCTTTCTGAATCCCACAAATTCTTCAATTCAAAGAAAAGCTGAGCTCCTTTTCAAAGAATGATCCTTTCTCTAGCAGGTGTGTGTGTAAAACATACATCTCTGAATCCTCTGCTGTTGTAGTCTCAAAGATGATGTCAACAGAACAGTGTTGATTTAAATATTACTAGGATATACAGATTTTAAAGATGAATTAGTGACATATAGAGCTCAGGGTATAGCTGGGCTCTCTTGCAGATGTGGTAAGGTTGGACTGGTGGGCAGTATCCAGATTTTGGTGATTTGTCTTTTGTAGTTATGTGACTGACTGCCCTGTGTTTTGGGGGAATTTTACATTCAAATTATTTTCCCCTTAAATACAAAGAAATGTTGGGATTTTAATAAATTTTAAAGAAACAGACTTAAATTTCTCCACAGTTTGTGTCAGTCAGTTTCAACAAAACCAATTGCTTCCAAGATGGAAAGGAACATGGTATACCAGCTGCCATAGATGCCTTAAAGATGACTTCCAAGATATAAGAATTTAAAGCGCTGGATCTGGATTGATAGATCTTCCAGTTTTATTTTTTCTCCATTTGGTAGTTAAAGCCGCTTTGAGTCCCATCCATCTGCACTGCCATATAATACAGTTTTAAATTGTGTTATATGGCAGTATAGATGGGGCCTCAGTGATTATTCTATTCTAAACCCAAATTAAGAAAGGCTGGTTTAGAAAAGATGCCAAAACCAAAATGTATTCAGTAGGAATGAAATCATTAATCAACTTACATAATTAAAGTGTTTTAAAAATTATGGTGTGATTTTATATTATATAATTAACTGCATATTTTTTTTCAGCAGTGCATCATATTGGAGCATGATTTACTTTTGCTGGCATATTTTTAAATTGTTATTTTTTTTAGGTTTTCATATTTTAATTGCAATAGTACTATTTAATGTTAAGTCTCTCCTTTTCCTTTTGTGGGATAGGAGGAGGTATAAACTGACTGAATGTCTAAAGCAAGTACACTCTTTGAGTGAAAGCAAGGAAGAAGAATGTGACACGAGTTAGTTGCTTATCACTATCAAGATTACATCATTGGAGTGTATTTTATTTTGCGGAGTACAAGAGGACAGGTCTGTTCCCTGAGGACCATCCCATCTAAAGCTCATCATGGGATAATATGAGGTAATGGGAAGGGAAAGGAAGGGAAAAGAGGCTAAGCAGAAATTGATTTCGGCTCCCTTACTGGTATAGTTCTCAGGATCGAGCTAGTAAGACACTGAGACAAAGGCTTCTTGGAAAATATTGTTTTTGAAGACTAATTTGAAGGAAGGAAGAGAAGTGGCATCACACGGGTATACTTGGAGGCATCTCTATGCATAGCAAGAGAGAAAGGATAGAGACTTTTGAGGTTGCATGAGTTCTTCTCACAACAGAGAGTGTTAGCATACGGATAGAGCATCTTTCACTCTACTTGTTTGTCTCAACACACTCTTATCTCCATAGCTTTTCTCCCTTTCTTTGATATAGCTCTCATAACAAGAGGGAGGCACTTAGAAATCACCTTAAAAGTTGACATTCTTCATCAAAAGAAGGGACAAAATTATTGCATGAAGTGTGCTTTATACACATACACATAGATTTTGAGATAACGACTTTACTTTGAGCAGGACACATCTTTCTGTGAACTGTCCTCTGAAATGCCTTCAAACAAAGTGAGCTTGGGAAATTGCAGCTCCAAAATGCAGCCCCAATTCCTTTCTTGAACCTCAATCCCTCATAAAGTAAAAAAAAAAAAAAAGAAAAAAAGGGGAAATAGGAAAAGTAATCTGGGAATGCCTGTAATAAAGCTTTACTTAGTTTTCTGAGACATAGGTGCCTTTCCTCCACAATTGGGATCTTTTATCCCATCTATCCATGAGGAGAAAAGAGGAGGAAAATATAATTTTTAAACAAAAAGCAGAAAAAGCAACTCATATCATCATATGCCAAGGCCTGCATATAATTTTTCTTTTATTCTACAGTGTGCACAGCACGGTGTTCTCTGTTTAATACAACTGTGCCTGACTTGCTAGTTGTATGACTGATTTCTCCTAGTGAGTCAAGAACATGCTTCAATATATTTGGCTTTGAAGAAACAATGATGTGAAGCTCCAATAGGCAGGACTTTTGAGATAATGTTTTAATATTCTCCTGCTGGGGGAGATCATCCGGAGTTTCGGAGTAAAATGTTATCTCTCTGCAGATGATATCAAAAACTGTCACTCCTTCCCACATGTCACTAAGGAGGCTGTTCAGACCATGAACCGGTGCTTGGCAGCTGTGTCAGACTGGATGAGGGCTAACAAATTGAAATTGAATCCAGACAAGACAGAGGTCCTCCTGGTCAGTTGAAAGGCTGAACAGGGCATAGGGTTACAGCCTGTGTTAGATGGGGTTACGCTCCCCCTGAAGACGCAGATTTGCAGTTTGGGAGTGATCCTGGATTCATTGCTGAGCCTGGAACCCCAGGTCTTGGCAGTAGCTGGGAAAGCTTTGGCACAATTAAAACTTGTGCATCAGCTCCACCCGTACCTTGGGAAGCCTGATCTGGCCATGGAGGTCGAAGCTCTTGTAACATCCCAAATAGATTACTGCAACACACTCTATGTGGGGTCGCCTTTGAAGACTGTTCGGAAACTTTTAACTAGTCCAACAGGTGGCAGCCAGATTGCTCACCAGAGCACCATGCAGGGAGCACACCACCCCTCTGCTATATCAACTCCATTGGCTGCCGGTCCATGTTCGAGCACATTTCAAAGCGCTGGTTCTGGCCTATAAACCCCTATACAGCTCTGGCCCAGCTAAATTGACTGAATGAATATCCCTCTATGTTCCACCTCGTCGTTTAAGATACACCGGGGAGGCCCTGCTCTCGGTCCCACCAGCCTCGCAAACGCATCTGGTGGGGATGAGTGACAGGGCCTTCTCGGCGGTGACTCCTCACTTGTGGAACTCGCTCCCTGGCAAGATTAGATTGGCATCCTCCCTCCTTTCCTTTACGAAAGAACTGAAATCGTGTTTGTGGAACCAGGCCTTTGGCTAGCAGGCATAACGGCATTTTGGACATTGATCTGGACCATATGATTGTTATAATAATGGAAATGGCTATATTATTGTATAACTAATGTTATTGTTTTAATCTATTTTGTATTTATGGTTTTATATTGTTGTAACATTGTGATATTGTGGCATCAAATTGTTGTCAGTGTTAGCCGCTCGAAGTCCCCCCTCGGGGGAGTAAAAATGAGCCTTAGAATCCTGCTATAGTTAGTTGCAAGGCCAACATTTACTTTTCAAAGTAAACAGAATCCCATTATTCAGCAGTGGACTGGAATTTAGGAAGTTAAGCCATTGACATTTTGAGTTGAGTTGCAGTCAGTCTTTTGAATGTTAGGATTTGTTCCGTTTTTCAAACAATCTAAAGTTCTATTGATGCTCTGAAGCTAATTACTTGGATTACATTGTTTGACACTTTTTTGAGTTTCTTTTTTTCTTTTATTCTGGATACTGCCTTCTCTCCTTATTTTTGAGCCCCTTGAATTTTCTGCACCCCGTATCTGTCAGAGATATTAAAAATCAACAAGGTATTTTTAATTACAAAAATATTGGTCAAGCACTGAAAGGATTAAATGGGTGCAGTGACTAAGCAAAACCAGTAGGGTGATATAAGCAGGTGTGCTCTTGTATGAGATCAGCCCCTGTGTGAGAAGAAGCTGAGAGCTGAGTTGGGCCTATGTGGAGGAGCTGTAATAGAGCTGTGTGTTAGAGCTCTCACTGTTTTTGCATGCTGAGGAAGTCCTTTGTGAAGTTCCTGTGTTTGGCTTCTGTGTAAGGTAAAGGCTCTAGATGACTAAACTGAAGCTGCCTAGTTGCATTTAAGAGAAGCCTAGCATGGGAACAAAGAAACTAAGAGCAAAGAAGGAAGTGCAGTGAATTTTATCCGTGCTACAAGAAACTCCAAGTGGCCAGATACTGGTCAAAGGACATTTAATCAGCTACCAAGTTTGCAAAATTTGTGTGTGTGTGTGTTTTAATCTGTTTGTTTGTTTTGTTCTGTTAGAAATGTAATACAATGTTCTGGTTGCGGATGACACGATAAATAAATAAATACAAGAAACTTTATTTTCTGCAACTATGTTATTTTTGCTACAAGGAGAAAGCCTCCGAAGGAAGTAAGAAATAGATCTGTGTCTTTTTGTTTGCTTGACCATTTTATGGCTTCTGGTGCTGGGTTACACCACTGCAAGTAAACTACTCTGCTATACATTTACAGGGATAGTCTTTTGTTTATAAGCCCAGTCACCCAACAGTAGCTGCCCTGTATTCTAGCCAAAACAGACAGAGCAAATTTGTGTTCAGAAATATCCCCAGGAACACAAATCCAGGCTTAAAATTAAAATATCAAATTTAATATTAACCATGCCAGTGTTTCAAAATTAGAATCATAGAATCATAGAGTTGGAAGAGACCTCATGGACCATCCAGTCCAACCCCTTGCCACAAAGCAGGAAAATTGCATTCAAAGCACCCCTGACAGATGGCCATCCAGCCTCTGTTTAAAAGCTTCCAAAGAAAGAGCCTCCACCACACTCCGGGGCAGAGAGTTCCACTGCTGAACGGCTCTCACAGTCAGGAAGTTCTTCCTAATGTTCAGGTGGAATCTCCTTTCTTGTCGTTTGAACCTTTTGAACCCCTGGCCTTTTGTCATTTTTGGCAGCCCATAAACTCTTCAGAGAAACCCAAAGGGAGAAGGCTATTTGTTGGACTCGCAGTTGTCCATTCCTGTCCAATAGCTTAGCTGCCATGCCAACAGACCTCACTACCTCTGAGGATGCTTGCCATAGATGCAGGTGAAATGTCAGGAGAGAATACCTCTAGACCATGGCCATATAGCCTGAAAAAACCTACAACAACCCAGTGATTCCGGCCATGAAAGCCTTTGACAATACACTAGGTACCATTGTTACAGCTGGAGGCTTGAGATGAATTTTATGAACATAGAAAAGTATTAGATTTGTAGATTTATATCAAGACAGCTGTAGATTTATATCAAGACTCTCTTTCTTGGTTTTGCTAGAGAAGCTAAGTACCCATATTTCTGTATTTGAAACTACATCACAGGTGTCAAGACATTTCATAGAGATTAATGCCATGAAACTCTTCCACACTATTTAATTATACCTTCCTCACTATTTAATTATACCACTGTGATTTCACTTTTGTTGCTAAGGCAACATCCTATGGAAACCTGATACTGGCAGTTCAGGAAGAGGCATTCAGAATTTTCTAAATTCTAAATCCCAGCATGGTATAGTGGCTTGTGCAATGGAGAGCATGGGTTGAATAGCCACTCATCCAAGGACGCCCACTCAATGAACATGGGCAAATTGCATTATCTTAGAGGCAACCCCCCTCTGAACAAATTTTGCCAAGAAATCTTATGATAGATTCACCTTAAGCTTTTGCATAAGTAAAAAATGATTTGAAGTTGCAAAACAACAACATTTGGAGATCCTCTGGTGACTATGACCAAACTACAAACCTCAAGTTCGCATAGGATGTTACTTCGGCAATTATTGCGGAATCATAGTGCTTTAGTGATATATTTCATTTTACAAAACAGCTAAAGAAACGCAAGGCTTTTGGTGCCTGTGATGAAAACTCTCATTTTCTGCATTTTACTTGACAATAAAAAATTAATAATAAAATGTTAAAATAATGAAATCACCATTTTCTATTCTTTCATGACATGCCAAATCAGTGAGTTGGCTGACCTTATTCTGCGTAATGTGAGGGTCAGTCTGAATAGCTATTTTTGTGGAGGAAAAATATAATGATTTTTAATTAACATTTATAAGACAACTTAATTTTACAAAGATTTATAGCTTTAGGGAGAGGACTCAGGCTGACTCTGTGTACTTCATTAAACAATTAACCACAAATCACATGTCATAAAAAAGAAAGAAAAGGTTGTATGAATAAAGATCAGAATAAACACGAATCACCCAATTCTTCCACATAACACAATAAAGCCTAGCAAAACATAAATAGATTGGAAATCTAGAAGAAAAGGGTCTGAAACAAGAGAGGAGATTTGGTGATCAGTAAAATAATTGATGGATTATTTTAAAGCCAAGTCAGAAGGAGTTCTTCAAGTAAGTAAAGACTTCCCAAAGGAAGTTTTATTTTGCTTTCCCCCCATAAAGCAAAAGGGGGAACATTGCACTGTAATTATGGATTTGTAAGATGGAATTACAGATCTGTAACTTGCTCCATATTCATTAGGACGATGTTATCTTAATCTGCATCTATATTAATGACCCCAGCAAGCCTAATAGCCAGCAAGGAAGCTGGGTGAAGGAAGTCTACTCAGTTATCAGTTGGGGCAAAAGGAAGATAATGCTTTTAGCTCCCCCTTTACCATCAAAGCATACTTCATTTGCTCAATGTGTCTGCTGGCTGTTAAGGTGGGCTGGGAAGGGGCTGGGCCAAGAGACACCACTTAGTTCACATACATAATTAAGTCAATCAAATATCAGGAGTTATTTAAATGAATGTCTTCCACATATTTTCTCAATGCAGTGCTATTTCACAAAATAATACCCTATCTTTGTGGCAAGGTCACCATATAAGACCCTAAAACATTAAAGAAAAATGTGATTTGGACCCAAGATAGATAAAACCTTCCCTCCTCATCAAGAATAACGTAGACATGGTGAAAGGGAAGCCAGCCAATCCAAGTAGACTTTTCAATGAAAGAGTCCAATAGTGGAAAGATTCTAATATCCAAATTATTGATGGATTGTCCCTCTCTAAAATGCTCATTGGGTGCATTTTTGTTCTGCTTGACTTAAGCTACTCACAATGGCCAAGTGTCACCTTCTCACCAGCAAAGCGTGAAGTAATCGGTTGATGTCCAAGTATCTAAAAGAGGTTTCTCATTCCAAAGAGCTGTTTGGATCAGTGGTTCCCCATCTCTTTGCTCTCTTCCCCAAGGGTTAGTCTTAAACACGTTAAATGTTTAACTTCAGAATAATCTACTTTATTTGTAAAATGTACATGATGATTTCAGTGGCATGCCTTAAATATTATATTTAACAAGCAGCTAGCATTAATATCATATACTAAATAATCAGATTGGACTGTTGGGGGGGATGGGCGTATAGACTGGATGTATGAGTGCATGGGACACCAGATAAGCCATAGTACCTAAACTATTATTCCATCAGCCAAAATTTCCTTCTTCCCACTAAGTTTAGGTGTGTTCATTCCATGATGAACTTTGCTAGTAAGAGTTGGGAGTATAAAATATCATGTGATGACAGCAGTTGCTTTCGTATGCGATTATTGAAATCCTTCCCTGGCAAACTGATATTAGCCTCCATCCGGTTGTGTTTTAGGCTGTGATTTAAAATATATTTCTTCACCTTGTGTTTTGAGATTTTTACATAGTGTCTGCATTGTACGACTTTAAGACAATACTGTTCTTTAGTATGGATGATGGGAGTAAAGCAGTATATTTTCTATATTGTAATTATATTTTATGTCACTTAGGGATCATTTGGAGAACAAGTGGTATATACAGTCAAATCATCATCAGTCATCTTACTTATAATGTTGAAGACATCCAGACAATCCCTTCTGGAATAAAATGCTCTGTAAACTATGATTTTATTCACCAAGGTAAGGGAAATATTCTATTCTTATTTTAAGTTTTACTGAAACTATTTCACTGGAGAGATCATACCATTTGTTCCCTAGCAACCACCTACAGTTAACTGTCTGCTTTTGTGGTATGAGGTTTTCCACAGTCTGTCTAACATTACCACAAAGGGCAACACAGTCTCCCTTTATAGACATTATCAACATCCATTTTTTAAAAAAAAGCTTTTGAGTGTACGTAATAGTTATATGACAAATTCAGCATGTAGTATATGAGCCACATTATTATTATATTAATTCCTAAGGTGTTACCTACATCAATAAAAGTTCTATGACATATGGTTAAAATATGTATCTTTAACTTCAATCTTAAATGAAATCTGGGATGTGCTGTGCTGTAGTTATATGTACACTTGTATAATAATATATACAAAATATATAAATACACTTAGAACAAGCTCCCACTTACATATCACCTAAATCTGAGGGTGGTCCAGCACATTGATGCTTTGACCACCCCCAGATTAATTGGAGGTGTTTATACACTTTGCTCTGAAACCTTAACAGTGTCCAAGTTGAGCCCAATTCAGTCTGGCCCTACTGGGTTGTTGCTTATTGCCGTAGAGCAAAAGGAAAAGGGGATGTGGGCACTGGGGTGTGTAGACATCACGGCCACTTTCCAATGCAGTGGCTAGTCCTAGTCCAAATGTCGATACCAAACCAAAAGCATGGGACTGCACCAGAGTTCCTGAGAAACTCCAGAGCATTCCAGTGCTTCATCCACTATCTGGTTTAGTGAAAGTTCACTGGGTACGGACCTGCTACCTGTAGTATCTGATAAAAATTACTACACCTCTAGCCACTTGGAAGTGATGTTTGTAAGAGCTGGCAGGTTTATAAGGTCAACCATTATGATTATAGTTATATCTACAAATGAGGCTAATGCAGAATACATCAATTTTCCAAAACAATATCTCTCTGTAAGTCTTGAAAACTGTGAGTCCAGCTGCAATCTGACATGTTCCAACAATATGTGAAATGCACACAGGTCTCCCAGATATTGGTTGACTATAACTCCCATGATACCTATTCTGCATTGCTAATGGTGAAGGGTGATTTCAGTTTCAATCTTCAGTCCAACATTTTCTTTTCCTCACCAACAGATATTAAATAAAATAATATTTTTAAACAACTAATAGAATTAGCTACTCCCTGTTAGTTGCCTTGAACACTTGAGTCTGTCATCCTCAGATCCAAAAGCGAGGTGCCCTTAAATACATTGCTACTTATTCAAAGAATAGTTAACCCAACTACTGAAGGGTTTGCTATAATTGATTTACCAGTAACTGGGAAATCAAATGTAAATAGTTGCCAAGAGGAAGATAATTTTCTTTTTATTCACTGTGTGCAGCAAGGAGAAATGCTTTTCTTCAAAGAGGATGATTCATAACACTAATTTTGATTAATTTGTTTTGCTTAATTTTGACTAATGTTGCTTTTGTATGTGTGCAAGTAGAGCATCAGCCATCACTATGCACTTTATAACAAGACTGAAGTTTCATGTGTCTTTATCATCTGCTTAGAGAGTTGAGCTGTTTGGTCATATGGGTTGAGAAATACAGAATTGGCAACCCTGGTGTTCTAATTAAAGTTGGATCTGTAGTAGATAGGCTTTTTTTGTGTGACAATCACTCCTCATTTTGTTTGGAAATGTTTCAGTATCATGATTAGTTATCGTGTATGCTGGTGAAGCACCTACGGCTCCCATACGGATTGGGCTCCAACTGTGCAGAGTGATTTTTATAGGCACATAAATATGCAACAGTTTGGGGAAAAGAATACAGAGAGGAACTAACATAAGATGATCAAGGTGATGGTTGGCATATGATGTTGGTGGCATGTGTTGCTGTTGTTTGTATTAATCGGCCCACAAGCAGATGGTCATATTTACACATTTGCCTGGTCGTTGCCTGAAGTGGTTCCATTAATATTTTGTTGAAACAATGTTTTAATACAAACCTTCTTGCCACTTGATAGGCAGAATTTGAATGTTGGTTATTAAGCTTTGCTAGCTTTGTTCCTTACTCAGAGTTGTGCAAAGTTGAACTGTTCTCTATTTGCTTCCTCTGCTTTGAAATGCCATTTATTTAGTTCCAGAATTCTTGATCTTGAAACTTGCAATTCTCCTGAACTATACAAATTGCATCCTCTAGAAACACTAGGTCTGTACAATTCTATGTACATTTTCTTGTCTCAAGATAAATGTTTAATTATTTTAAACCTTTGGAAAAAAAAACCTCTAGGTTGTGTTGAATGTAATTTCACTTGCTGTATTTATTGGCTTTTATGCACAGACTCAACAAAACTATTTGATTTTTTTAAAAGCTACTTTTAAAATTATTTTATATCCATCCAGATGTTTTCTTTTGCTAGAAGATGCTTTTTAAACAGCAAGATTAGCACTGGGAAGATAGTGAAGGATGCCTGGTAGAAGTGTGTGAAACTGCAGAAATCTGTTTCAATTTTGTTTCAAATTTTGGGTGCCCCCATTTTGTTTTGGGAAAATTCGGGGAGATTCAGAGAGGGAGCACTTCAATTCGTAATTCAAAATCTGAAGTTTTGTTTTCATTTTAGAAGATTTGTTCCATTAGTGCCAATGGGGAAACTTGCAAGGCTCATCTGTCTGTCATCTTTATGGCTATGAGGATGAAATGTGCTATACTTGTAGAAGACATTTATGATTGTAAGCCTGCCAAGTTTCAGAACATTTCACTCATCCACTGAGTTTTAGGAATTTTTCAAATAAAGTATTTGAAAATACAAATGAGATATTCTCTTCAATTTCTCTACAGCCACAGAACAAGTTTCAGAAAGTTTTGCTCATTATGTTGTACACCACTTTAAATTCCCCTAAGGGTGAGAAAAGCAGTATAGAAATGCAATAAATAAATACACAAATGCACTGTTTTTTCCATTTTTTTAAAAAAAATTACAAATAATTTTTTTAAAAAATCTATGGGTGGGATCCCCTTGAATTTATGGTCAATGAGACAACATACTCAGGGCATAATTCCTCCCAAATTTCAGAACATTTCACTCATGCACTGATGTTTTGGAATTTTTTAAAAAAAATTCTGTCTCTCCTAGTGAGAGAAGCAGAAAGCTTGCAGAAAAAAGACACAGATGCAGCTGCCAGTCAGTAGCTGGCAGCAGGGATTTCTGGGACTTGAAGTCCAAAACAACTTCACAACAGAGTAGGGAATAGAGAAGAAAACCAGTCCTGTGATTGGCTTAGGAAGAGTATATGATGCAGCCAGTGTGGCTGCACTTAGCTCTATCACCCCCATGGAGAGATTGCTTGCTTGAAAAAAAATCACGTTATTGTTATTTTTATTATGATTGTTAATTCATATCTTCTTCAGATTGGCTGACAAGGAAAAAAACCCAGCATGCAGCAGCACTTGCCAACCATATCAGCCCCCCCCCCCAACTCCACCCTGAGTGACTATGTTACATTGGGAAAAAAAGGTTCAGAATCAAAAAATGTTTTCTGAATTTCTCTAAAAGTTTCAGGGCCTTCTTAGGGGTACTTCTCACATTTTGTTTCGGCAGTTCATATCTCCAAATTCCCGAAATTTTCCAAATATGAAACGACATCCGGAATTTCTCACCCCCCCCCCCCCCCGATGGCTGGCAATGCACAGACTTAAGTGTCGGATCATAAAAGTGAGCCTGCGGTAAAGAATGCAGTAACAACTTCACCCAGGAAATGTAATTGGCAGTCCTGCTATAGCTGTCTGTGCCTCCCGCCAACAGCTGTCTCCCGAAACTCTGAGCATGTGTGAATAGCAAAGCAGAAAGAAAAGGGGAAAACAAATATGTCAGCGACACCTGCTGTCCCCATCTCCCTAACTCTGCTTCTTAAAATACGTAGATCTATAAGTTGAGCTATCAACATGGAAATTATAAGAAAACTGGTGAAAAAAAGTATCTTCAGATGCATTGTGCAAGAAACTTTCCAAAGAACCATATGCTTTTAAAACTTATGTATAGTTTACCTGACCTGATTCTGTCCTTTCCGTATTTATATTTTTAGTTTTGGATGAAAGGTTTTCTTAAACATGTTGAACTGCTCTTCTCTTTAGTGGTTTAGGAACTTATCTCTATTCTTTCCATGTTATTTCTGGCTTTGGCACCAAATTTCCTGTTGTTGAAGCAGTGCCCAGGAACTCATTTAGCTTGTTAACCAAAGTATACTTGAACTGTTATTTTCCTTTCACTTCATATTTTTAATCTGCTTTATTTCCCATGAGACATCTTTTGGATATGTAGGAGGCAAAGATACTCCTACCAGAACAGGTTTTGGACCTTTGCTTTTTAGAGGAGGGGCAGACTGCACAGATAGTAGCTGCAGATGTTACAGACCAAATAGTCATTAAGGGAAGACAAAACAAATTCTGCCTACTCTCGAAACAAGGAAGAAAACACAACTGTTGGGGGAATCGGGATGACCAGAAAGGCTAGGAATTTAAACAGGCAATAAAAATCAGTGGACATGTTAGTTTAGAATTTTGTACCCCATGTTGGCAGACCTGCAGCACATGGGATGATTTATACGTCCCTGAGTAAGGGGAGCCAGGGGAATGCAAAGCAGCCTTTTGACAAAGTCTCAAAAGTTTTTTGAGGATGTGATTGAATCTGCTTCACTTGTTACTCATATTCAGAGAAGTTACGTGAAGTATAAAGCCAGTCTGGGACACAGCTAGCACCTGGATCAGAAGTTAAACCACACACTAGCCAAGTCCCTTTATCCCATGCATGTCTTCCTGGCATAATTTGGCTCCCCTCTGGAGTTACTGGTTGTACCCCTTCACTTCAGGCTTGCTGCCCTGTTCTGTGGACACCTGATATGCCCTGTGCTGTCTATTCAGAGACTACCGTGTATCCCCCAAAATAAGACATGTTCATAAAATAAGCTGTAGCAGGATTTCTAAGCATTCACACAATATAAGTCATACCCCAAAAATAAGACATAGGGATAAGTTGAGGCATAGACGGAGACATAGAAAATGAAATGCAAGAACCTTCCACAGCTGCAGCGGAGGAGAATCTGGGCCTCCTTCCCTTTCACTTCTTGCCTCCTGCTCCTCCTCCTCTTCCTCCTGCTCCTCTTCTTTTTTCTCCTCCTTCTGTTCTTCAGGCCAGGCAAGGCAAGGCAAGGCTTCCTCCCAAAGTGAGTTAGAGGGGGAGTGAGTCACCGCTTCTAGTGGGCAGTGGTTAGTGCTGCTTCCCTTCGGCCCATCCCCTGGGAAGTCCCCTCAGCGAACTGAGGAGCAGGACACTCTACTTTAGGTATTGTGTGTCCTCAGGAGGAAGAAGATAAAGCTGTGGCTGCCATTTTACACTATTTTGCACTATATTTGAATAAATGCAGATTGTTATACCATACTTAATAAAAATAAGACATCCCCTGGATATAAGCCATAATGTGTCTTCATGAGGAAAAATAAATATAAGACAGTGCTGTATTTTTGGGAAAACATGATCTCAATGACAAATATGAAAGGGCCTCCCTCCACTCCAACTGGTACAGCCCTGGCCTTGGAGGGAGAAAAGAAAAGGTAGACATAGCTCTATATGCCTCCATTATGAGTCTCCTTTGGGGTCTAAATAAATATAAATATAATAATGATGATAACAATAATAATAGGCTCAGAAGCAGATGAAATACCATCTCTACATCTCATCTGCTACTGCCCTGATTACACACACACACAGAGAGAGATCCAGCAATATCTGCCAGATTGAATGCCCCTTTCCACTGCCATTCCCTTTGACTTGTATGTCCTGTCTTATTTAGATTGTAAGACAGGGGTAGAGAACTGTCAAGTTAACAAATTGTGAGCTGCTCAGAGAGCCTTTGTGGATGAACAGCAAAGTATACATACCCAAACATACAAATCAGCCACATAGATGTGTTTGTTCATGCAGATACAGTCTTGGAGCTTATTCTTTGCATGAAGAAAGGCACAGTGGATATGAGGGGCTGGGGCTTTGTGAGAGAACCAATTTCTGCCATCATCTGATTGTGCCGTCGCGCCTGGGGTCTATTATCCTCAATAAAGGAGGGATGGACGTGGCATCTTTCCCCCAGGGGATTGCTTCTTGCCCTCCTATAGGAAACTGGAACTCCCAAAAACCCAAAACACTGTAAAATGCTCAAAATGAGTTTTATTTATCATAAAGTCATTTCTTTAAAGCAATGAGCTGGAAAACTTCAGAGGGTGAAGGAAAACATACTTTATAGTCTCTATTAGTACTGGGTCCAAGGGGTTTGAAGCTGAGAAGCCTCACCAAGTTTCCTCTTTCCTCAATGGCTGTGAATGCCGGAGCAAACCACAACCTAGTTCAGATGGCCTATGTCTTGAAGATTCAGAATCTTCCTCTGGTGCCAAAAGAACCGGCTTGAAGGCGCCTGGGTCTCCTCAATAATTGTCCAGGACGATCTGGACATAAAGCATGAGTCCCAGGGGTAAAAACCTCAGAACTGGTGCTAAGAGTTAACTTAAATCAGGGTCCTTTAGAATGAAGTCTTTTACTCACGTCCATGTGGTATGATCTCTGGAGGCAGAATGAAAAAGAAGAGGAAGTTCTCCCCTCTTGCAGGAAGAGGTGGAGCCAAACAGTACTGACTGACAGCTACAAGCAACCAATCATACAACTGTACATAAACATGGTAAAAGAGGCAGGATTAAGCATAATACAACAGTTTAAGTCTTGCAACTAACAGTTATATACTTAGATGGCGCCACTCGCGCCGTCACACTGATTCTCCAGACCGATCCTGGTCCTGGTCAGCATTCAAGATCCTAAGACAAATTTTGTTTGCACAATTTATGAAATTTTTATTACAGACCATTTTACACACACACACACACAGAGGCATGCAGCCGGGGTGGGGGGGGGAGGGGTTGAGGGGCTTCAACCCCCCCCCCCCGAAATTCTCAGGATTGTCTGCAAAAAGGCCTTACTGGTATATTATTTAAACTGTTATGTTTATTCATATCATGATCTGATCATCATGCTCAATATATCCCATATGCATGGGGGTATTGGGCTAATGATACAAAAGGTTTGCTAGGGTAGAGCCCCCCCCCCGAATCAAACAGCCCCCCAAATCAAAATCCTGGCTACGGGCCTGCAGACACACACACACACACCCACACCCCTATATATAGGGGGCAGTTGGTATATTTGCAGCAAGTGAAGATGGGAGATGTGGAACTGGTTACAGAGGTGAGAGGTATGCATAGCACTGGAACTTAGGAAAAGATAGAGTGCTGCTCCATTTGCATTAGAAAGCTAATGTTCAAAAGCTGACTGTTCCTGGAACTGTAAACAAAGCATAACTTCCCATGTTTTACATTCCATATTAGAAACCAAGTTTGTGAGATCCACACCCATTTGGATTTTATGTTCTTCTAAGATTATCTTTTAATATGCAGCTGTTAAAATACAAGGTGTGGAGGAGGGGAGAGAAATTTGAGGTCAAATTTGAAGAATTGTTAAACACACCTTTAGCTGCTTTGTAAGGTTTAACAATGAATCAACATCTGGCAAGTTTTATTTTTAGTATAAAGTATTAGCAGTAATTTAGAAGCATTAAGTGAGTTATGAAAGCACCCATCGCATTTCAAAAGCAGGAGCATTTGTTATAAAATTAGAAACGGCTCATATGGAGAACATCATTTCTTCCTTATATAAGCTGCCAAGGAGACAGGTTGGTTAACACGTCAGACCTGATCCTTGTTTTTTCTTGACACCAGAACACTAGGTCAGGCTCCTGTGTCCTAAGGAATTACTTCACACCATTATCCTCTTGCATATCTCATTCTTATTCCTCATTGAGTTGCCACTTGGAGAGTTCAACTTGAGTTCATTTATCATCAATCCTGGACTGCTTTCACCTTTGGAGACACATAGGGTGCTCTTCAAATTTATGGCATACTTCCCCTCAGAAACTAGCTGACAGATAGAGGGCTCATTTTGGTGTAGCATTCTTTCATCTTTAGCAATGTTGGCATGGAAGTGGAGCATGCATACCCTCCCAAGTACAAACTGCAGAAATAAGTGGCTGCTCAAGGTCACGCTATACCCGCATGGCCAAGCAAAAACTTTAACCCTGGTTGACCTGAACCAAGCCTGTCATCAATTACTAAGCCATGTTGACCTGCCAGTCTTTTCTTTCCTTCCCAACTCACTTGTCTGATGGCAGTGAACACTTCACTTCCTATTCCCCATGTATTCTTGTTTTTAATAGTATCTTACAGTAGCTCTACCGTAAAATGGTTATAATGAACCTTGAATAGATGCTTATTCCCCAAAGATGGAAATAGTTAAGTACTTGTACTGATACCTAAAAATACAACTGTGGATGATGGGAATTAGCTGCTTTGTTTCTACTGCAATACAAATTGACAATTCTTAAAGGAGCCATAGGTTATTCCCAGAGAGCGGTCCATGCTCAGTCCCGATCAAGATCAGTAGGGAATGGGAACCATCTTTGTTTGAAAACACAGGAAATTGTCTGTGGGAAAATATAGACAAATCTGAACAATATGGATCAACATTTTTGATTCAGTATAAGTCAGTTCTAATTCCTTTGGGCTCATCTACATTGTAGAATTTATGCAGTTTGTCGCTATTTTAACTACCAAGGCTCAATGTGATCACCTGAATTCCAATTGGGTATGAAAAATTCTTGTTCAGGATTCAGCTACAGATGTGGAATGGCAAACTCAAGATTTTATTTTACCTTCTACAACAACATCATCAGATGGGGCTGTTTTTGGTGGCATACTCTGGTTTCTTAGAAGTATTGTGTCAGAGCCCACCGGCTTCCATCCCATAACGTAGAACTACTTCTGGTGGGGCTCCATCACAAAACTGCTGAGGAACCGGTGTATGCTGCTGCAGTAGCCACATGGGGAGAAGCAATGAGGGAAGCTGGGCGATAGATGCATCATGGCAAATGTGTGGCTATTCCGGTAGCACATCTGATGAGGTCATCAAACAGCAGCCTGATAAGTTGTCTAGAGGAGGCATCAGTGATTATCATAAAATTTAGTACCATTATATTCATTAGTCTTCATTAAATACCAAATGTTTTTAAGGAAGCAGTTCTTCCTTTACAAATCAAAAGTGTTTATTCAGAAAGCAGGACATGCATGAATAATAATAATAGTAATAATAATAATATTAAAACTTTATTTATAACTCACTCTCTCTCCCCAAGGGGACTCAGAGCAATTTGAGCACTTAGTGTTAATATCTATAAATGTCAGACGATCAGATCCATGTTTGTCTTGAACAAAATAACATTGTAAGGCAGGGCTTGGAAAGTGGAAACATTTTGAGTCTGCCAAGGGTCCACAGATTTAGGGTCTATGTTTTGCTATAAAATTCCAAAAGAGGCTACTATAATGGGGAGCTGTTTTCCTATTTTGCTGCACTTGCCCCATAGTGTTCAATGGTTTGTAAAGAATTCCAAAGGTGAAAGGAACATGCCAACCGCACCTACATACAGTAAAATGTTAATAGCCTCCCTGGAGGCCAGAGCTACCACATAAACTCTGTATGCTTCTTTTATGCACAGATCTTTATAAGAATCCCAAGGATTCCCTTTGCTGATCCACCCCCCCCCCCCCAAATTCTCTTGTATCATCTAGATCAATGTTTCTCAAACTGTGCTTCTCCAGGCATTTTGGATTTTATCTACCAGAAATCCCAGTCATCTTACCAGGTGTTAGGAATTATGGGAGTTGAACTCCAAAACATCTGGAGGAGCACAGTTTGAGAAACTCTGGTCTAGATAACAGCAATTTCTCTATAGCTCTAACATGTAAAATGCTCAATGTATTGTCAAAGACTTTCATGGCTGAAATCACTGGGTTGTTGTAGGTTTTTCGGACTATGTGGCCATGTTGTAGAAGCATTCTCTCTTGACATTTCACCTGCATCTATGGCAAGCATCCTCAGAGGTTGTGAGGATGCTTGCCATAAATGCAGGTGAAACATCAGGAGAGAATGCTTCTAGAACATGGCCATATAGCCCAAAAAACCTACTACAACCCATGTAACATGCTGCTAGTAGGGGGCATTGCCTTCATATAAACTGATTGTGGAAATGTATATGGGAGTAAAAATCAAGATAAAACCAACCTTACTCATTAATATAGTATAACATGGCCAGAGCTTGTGAAACACTCTTTACAATGCTCAGTAACTGCAATGGTTTCTCCCTTCCCATTTCATCTTGCATCCTGTGTAGTCTTACACAGGACTTTATCACACAAAGCCACTATTCCATAGCAATTACAAGTCACCAGTAGTACCATAAACTAGGACAAACACCTTTGCTAAGGTGTCTTGCTTCAATGTCACTTTGCTATTGCTCCTCTGCATATTTGTACAAGTGTAATGATTTGCTCATCTGTGGTCCTGCCATCCTAGTTCTTCATAACCACATAACTCTGCCCTCCCACATTTCCCCCGCTTTGTAATTTTATTTTTTAAAGCAATTTCACAATTCCAACTAAGATTATTTTTAAAATGGCAAATAAAATTTAAAATCAAAGAATTATTGCCTTAGGAATAAGTGAGGGAGAGGGGAGATTAGGGAGGAGGAAAATATCACACTCTGATGTCAATTCAATGCTGACATGCTAGCACAGAAGCAAAGCAGCTCCATCTCACAAAGTAAGTGATAGGAGCATGGCATAATCTGAGGCTATTGACCAAAGGTGACAGTTTTGCTTCAGTGACACTTTGCTTCTTTCTTGCAATAAAATCCATATAGTCACACACAACATGGACTCAACAAGAAGACCCATGAGTTGTGATGCTCTTACTTTGCTCCACATGGCACAATGGGCCCATGTATATGTATCTACAAGATTAATTCCTATCTCTCTTATTATGTCTGCCTTTTTTTCAATGAGTGCAATGCACATATAAACAGTAGGCCTGGGTAACAACGGAAAAATTTGTTTCTAAAATCGATTCGTTTTTTGGGGGTTTTTGAGTTTCGTTATTTAAAATAATTACAAAATTTTCCTTTTAAAAAGTTCGATATTTACAAAATTTCATAAATGTGAAAAAAATTACAAAATATTAACGAATTGATTTCCGAAACAATAACGAATCGATTCGTTAATGGCGGACGCGACCGCGAAATACGCTAAAAAACCTCCAAAAACTTCTGAAGCTTCCCTCTCCCTCTGTTGTTGACTGTTGGTGTGATATTATAATTTTTTTTTCACTAATTAAACAAAAAACTTGCCCCAGACATGCGGAAATAATAACGAAACGACCTCAGACCAATAACGAAACGAATACAATAACGAAATACGAAGCATTTACAAAACGCGTTTAAAAATTCGTTTTTTAAAAAAATTGCTCCAGAATGGTTCGTTATCGTTTTGTAATTAAAAAAAATAACGAATTATTAACGAATTACGAATTAACGAAACAAAACCGCCCAGCCCTAATAAACAGCTTCATGCTCTAACCCAGTGAGTCCTGGAGGTAGGGAGAAATAGGTGAGCACCCAGGCTTTAAGGACATCTCACACAATAAAATCAACCCTCTACCTCCTCCAGTGCTGTGTACTTTGAATTTCATCTCCCTTTTTCCACATATTGTATATGGCCATTTTGTAGTACATATATATGGTTGGAAATGCCTTTTAAATTGATTTGCTCAGTCGTGTATGAATGTACAAGATCTTAGATTTAGAATTTGAAAGAAACTTGTAAACATTGATACAATGTTTTCATCTTTCTGTCATAAGCAAGAAAATCTTAAAACAGTAATGGGTTGTTGTAGGTTTTTCGGGCTATATGGCCATGTTCTAGAAGCATTCTCTCCTGATGTTTTGCCTGCATCTATGATAAGTACCTCTGAGGATACTTGCCATAGATGCAGGCGAAATTTCAGGAGAGAATGCTTCTACAACATGGCCATATAGCCCGAAAAACCTACAACAACCCAGTGATCCCACCATGAAAGCCTTCGATAATACATAAAACCGTAACACCAAACTTTTGTCTTAATTGTAATTCATTTTATCACTTACTACCCATGAACATCTCCTGAATTACTGACTTTGACAAACTCCTATCATGCAATGAGAAAACTGGCACTTGCTATTTCTTCTCATGATTAGAAAACAGTAACCAACTGGGAAAAAAACAAAAAACAAAACCCTGACATACGTGATTTGATTCTACTACCTTGCTTGACTAGAAAATAATTCAGCAAACTAACAAACTATGGTTTGTGATAAAGGTTATCACTATTGTGCTATGGTGCAACTTGAAGACAAAAAAAAAAGACAGTCCTAGAGAGAAATAAAGGTAAATTGACAAAAAAAAGCATTGTAGTACCTTAAAGAGTGGCACATTTATTATAAACTAAACTAGCCTTCATAGATTATAGTATAACCTTCTTCCACAGATTTGACATCCTCAGTTTAACTTACTCATGCTCCAGAAAGATATATCCCCCAAAATGTTTGTCTGCTAGTGCAATTCTATAGTATGCTCCTGGCCTAAATACAGCAAATCTTTGCTATTTATTTGGATTTTGTTCCAGACTCTCCCATGGATACCAACATCCATAGATGTTGAAGTCCCATTATAGGTTCAAGCCATATAAAATAGCAAAATCAAGATCTGCTTTTTGTAATTGCTTTTTATTTATTTTTTTCAAACCATGGGTGATTGAATCCATAGATACAGAATCTGTGGATATGGAGAACCTGCTATGTAGTAAAAATACATGGTTCAACATTATCTATGGTTTCAGGTATCCATATGTGTCTTGGAAGTGTCTCCTGTCGCTGTGGGGATTGTACTGTATTGATATTATTATTATCATCATAACTGTTAATGCTATTTCTTGTCTTCTTCAAAGGCCTACCTAACACAGGTGGCAGAAAAATGGTCATGATACGGAACAGCTGCTATACAAATATTTAGCTGTAATATTCAAGTCATCTGGGTCATAGAAGGCACAAATTCCATATGTTGCTAGGAATACTCAAAGAGCTGTTAATGCTATTCTTAGATTCCTTTTTTTCCTAAATGAATTTTACATATACCATCTGTGACAAAACTTTTCCAGAGTAAGGTGCTAGCAAAAATATTATATGGTTCACAGCTGTGTGTAAACCAAGACTATTGGAAACAATAACTTCAAAATTCCTCAGGGTTTTTGTGTGTGTCTTACTTAGAGCGGAGGCTGGAATAGTTCCTCTAGAAGGACATGCTTACTTTTATATAATTAGTGATCAGATCAAACCTTATTGTTATGAATGGAAAGTTTATCCAGCTGAGTAAGAGCGGCTGAGAATAAAGTACAGCAATATGATTTCTATCATCAGCCCCATACCTGGGATTCTCTAGAGCCAGACAGATAATTAAATAAAGGAGCTTGGATATATCTTCAGATAATTAAATAAAGGATCTGGGATATATCTTCAGGAAAATCGGGCCCAAATCTCCAGCTACCTAGCATTTGGGAATTATAGTAAAAATTGTCCCAACTAATTACCTTTAAGCCTTAGAGAGCCCTAAATAGTGAAGACTTTTCACCTTGTCTTATATTACTGTCCTACCCTTAGCCTTCTTAAAGAGGCTGATGTATCCTCTTACTCCAAATATGTCTGTCCTTGCCAATTGAATGCGGTTGAAAAAATGACTACATGTATCTGTATTTTCTGTGCTACAAGAACACACACTTTTTATTTGTGGTTGTGTGTTTCTAAGTCATGTTCAACTTCTGAGAACCCTAAAGTGAACTTATCATAGCAGGCATGTAGCCGCGGGGGGGGGGGGGGGGGGTTGAGGGGCATCAGCCCCCCCCCCCCCCCAATTCTCAGGATGGTTTGCGAAAAGGCCTTACTGGTGCATTATTTAAACTGTTATGTTTATTCATATCATGATCTGGGTAATGCTACAAAAGGTTTGCTAGGGTAGACCTTCTTTCACTCAGACTCAGCCCCCCCCCCCCGAATCGAAATCCTGGCTATGGGCCTGTATCATAGGGTTTTCTGAAGCTGAGAGTTTGTGGCTTGCCCAAGTTCAGCCAGTGGGTTTCCATGTCCAAGTCAGGAATCGAATCTTGCACTCCAGAGTTGTAGTCCAGCTATGAAACCACTACATCAGTGGTTCGCAACCTGTAGGTCCCCAGATGTTTTGGCCTTCAGCTCCCAGAAATCCTAACAGCTGGTAAATTGGCTGGGATTTCTGGGAGTTGTAGGCCAAAAGACCTGGTGACCCACAGCTTGAGAACCACTGCACTACATCATGCTGGCTGTCACTTCTTCTATATCACCACAATTTTAGTAGACGTTATGAGCAGATCTCAGGCTTTCTAGTGTTCTCTCCGGCTTCATAATATGTTAATGAAATAATTCTTAAGGTGGCAAATTTTTGTGTCCTAGTTTCTACTAGGAAACTTTGATCAAATTATATTATTAATTTCATCAGAAGCCCCACTAGATTCCCCTGAAGACATATGCTTTTCTAAGTGTTTGAACATATGTTGGATTTTTCCGAGATTTGTAATTTGTATCTATTGAATCTATGTTTATTTTTTTATTGGCTGGTCTGTGACCATACTAAAGTTTTTGGGTCACTTTCAACTCTACACAAGTTTTTGACCGTAAAATCTTTTGAAGTACTCCTTACAGATCTTACAGCATTCTGTTTCTATAAAGCTTACTCTAGACAGTTCTATACACACACTATAATTCAGTTTGGAAGTGGAATAAAACAATCCCGTTTCATTGTGTGGTGCCTGCAAAAATATCCCAGGAACTGGTTTGAGGCTGGGAAAGTGCCCACAGTATCCACTGATTCTAGACGGGAACTGAATCTAGCAAGTGTAGTATCCATGGGTAGATGACAGTCACTAGAAAATAAAGCATATCTCAGTTCACTGAGATATGCTTATTCACATATCATTGTCCATTAGGGATCATCCAGTTTCAAAACCTGCATAGGGTATACTCTGCTTGGTTGCAGTGCATTATCTGGCTTGTTCTGGACTTTCTGGTGAGTTTTTTTTACATCACACATTGGGGGTGTCCATTTTATGGACACCCCACTCTTCAGCTGGCTTCAAACTGTATGATAGTGTCCTGTGTAGAACTACCCTAAGCAATCTTCACTAAATGTAATTTATGAAGACTATTGTCCATTTTACTTAAGTATACTGATGCCAGTATAAAGTATTAGCTTGCCTTCAGCTGGTATCAATAAAATAAATACACTGAATCTACAGAATTTACATATGTGTTCACTTATCATTTAGCAGTATGATTGAACCTACTGTGGAGAAACATAGCATGAATCTATGTCTCCAAAGTTTAGAAACCTCACTTATTGGAGCAATAGTGAGGCTTTTCTCAGAGATGGTAATCTGAATTTGCCCTAATTCAAGATATTTCAGGCTTGTTGTCAGTAGAGCATGCCATCCCAAAACACTGTCTTGGAGCTCATCTACATTTGCTATAAAATCTGGGGCCAGCACGGAACATAAATGCTTTGGAGAGACTCAGGGCCATGGAGGTGTTCAGAAGTAGTATAGAACGGACCCAAATGCGTTGTTAAACAGGTTTAGCCTGGTTTACCCCTCATTTAGGATCAGAAGTCCCTGGACATTGCTTGACAAACCAGGAGCAGCTTCTGATCTACTTTGGGTTACAGGGTTCCTATAGACAAGCCCTTAGCAAAACAGCAAATGTTGTCTTCACCTATTCACAATCCAAATGCATATTGAGCAAGTCAAACTGCCTGGAAGTTAAAATACATTAACAATATACATTAAATAGCAAGCAAATTACTTAGTGAAACTCCAAATCAGATGCCCTGGACAGCACTCTCATCCTGCTTTGTGGTAGCGCTGGCCATGGTTATCAGAGTCAACTGCCTAGAACAAATATTTTATGCACCATTTCATTTAGTATCTTAAGGACATATAGTTTAGCCGTCTAAAGGAGTGGTGCTCTAGTTTACCAAAGTTCATGATGCAATACATTTGTTGATCTGTAAAGTTGATCTTCTGTAGTTTCTGAATTCCATGGTCCTGCATTTAAAAAGGGCTAGCCAGACTTTTGGTACCTATTGATTTTTCTGTAAATTTAAAACATGTCTTATTCCTCAGTCGTGTTCCATCCTAAATAATAGAAATCATGAATCTATTTAATGTACAAAATAAAAGGAAAATGGAGCCTGACTTGGCAGCAAGTAGAAAAGATAATGTAGTCGAAGTAATCAATTTTTGCTTTATTGGCTCCTTCCAGCTAGCTAATGAATAAAGGTGCCCTTATGCAAGCTTTGCTTGAAGCTGATTAATTATCTCAGCAAAATTTGCTTTATCCATGTACCGGTCAGCCGAGGTTAAATGAATCTCTGAGCATTTAATTTTGCTTGCAGAATCTACAATGTAGATTATGAAAGAAAAAGATACAATATTGATCATTATATTTCTAGATTAAGAATACTTGAATTACATATTTGTACCTATATGGTCTAATTCTCTATGATGATGAAGATGATGTATATGCTTATCTTTATATCCTGCACTATTTCTCTCTCTATCTGCTTATTTCCCTTCCTACTAATTAGCTCAAAATGTGGTTTATCCATGTAGAAGTACCTGATGTTAATACCCTCAGCATTTAATTTTATAAGTAGCTCATGAAAAGAAAAGATACAATATTAGGCATTATGTTTTAAGGAATATAATGATATATTATGTGCCTATATAGTTAATTGGAATGGTGTTATTTGTATTTATTCTTGTCTATTTGTGTATCTTACCATCTTTATCTGTTTATTTATTTATCTGTCAAATAGCCTTATATAACATTCTTGAAGAATTAAAAACAAGCATATTCTTTCATTCAGGGCACACGTTTAAATTTCAACATTCAGGAGAGCCAGGGCTTATCTGCATGCTGTGCTACTTTACTACTGCCACACTGGTGCTTTTAATTAGCTCTCATTGTCTCACTACTTGGCTGAATAGTTTTACAGCTAGCCTGAGAAAAAGGTAAGATGAGGAAACCCCTCGTCTGATACATCAGCTTAATTAGAAGGGGGAAGCATGACTTTGCTCGTGACTTTTAAGGTATAAAAAGCTCTTGAAACCAATTGCAAGATGGTTTTTCGTGGTATTGCCAACAGAATATGTTCAAATTCCATTCACGTGATATGAATTTAAGTTGGGTTTCTTAAAAATATTTTACAGTACAATGATTATAATCTAAAATGGATTCAAAATCTGTTTTTCATTGTGAGATAAAAACAATTCCCCCATGGGGTGCAATCAGGGCCGTAGCCAGAAAAAAATTTCGGGGAGGGTTGACAATTTCGGGGGGGGGGGGGTTGAAAATTTCGGGGGGGGGGATTTCGGGGAGGGTTGAAAATTTGGGGGGAGGGGGGGTAGAAACCTGCCTCCTAGCTCACGCTGAAGCAAAGCGCACAGCAGGGGGCAGAGCAACCTTCAATAGCCTGCAGCTCCACCCCTGTCAACCACCTCCACCAAGTCTGGCCTCCTTAATGAGAGCATTCAACACACACACACCCCACTTGGTTGCTTCACTACATCGCTATTGCTGCAAGTAATGACAGTGTGAATAAATTGTCAATATTTGCTTGAGATAGTGCTTACAGCTCTGGAGGGACTCTTAATTTTTTGCATCACATAGACTTAGCATGGGGATTTGGTTAACCAGTTAAAATTCATGAGTAAACTAGTTTTTTAAAAAAAATCTGAAACATTTCGGGGGGGGGGGGGGTTTGAACCCCTAAAACCACCCCCTCGCTACAGGCCTGGGTGCAATCAATCTTTCTCTGGGCTGGTTTCAAGAAGAACCATATACTCATGTATGACATGACTTCATGTATAAGTTGAGGACAGGTTTTGGGGCCGAAATTATGGATTTTGATCTGATAAATCAAGTGTTATTCTGCAGAGAGAGAAAGGCACCAGTGTTGCCTCAAAGACCCAGTCGCAATTGGCTACCACTATTTTCCTGCTTCATTCAGTCTTCTCCGACTCTTCGTGACCTCATGGACCAGCCCACGCCAGAGCTCCCTGTCAGCCGTCACCATCCCCAGCTCCTTCAAGGTCAGTCCAGTCACTTCAAGGATGCCATCCATCCATCTTGCCCTTGGTCGGCCCCTCTTCCTTTTGCCTTCCACTTTCCCCAGCATAATTGTCTTCTCCAGGCTTTGCTGTCTCTTCATGATGTGGCCAAAGTACTTCAACTTTGTCTCTAGTATCCTTCCCTCCAATGAGCAGTCGGGCTTTATTTCCTGGAGGATGGACTGGTTGGATCTTCTCGCAGTCCAAGGCACTCTCAGCACTTTCCTCCAGCACCACAGCTCAAAAGCATCGATCTTCCTTCACTCAGCCTTCCCTAAGGTCCAGCTCTCACATCCGTAGGTTACTACAGGGAATACCATGGCTTTGACTAGGCGGATCTTTGTTGCCAGTGTGATGTCTCTACTCTTTATGATTTTATCAAGACTGGACATTGCTCTCCTCCCAAGAAGTAAGCGTCTTCTGATTTTCTTGTTTAGGCATTCAAAAAGGGCAGAAGCAGTGCCGCAACAGAGAAGTAGAGGAGGCCGGTGTTTAATTCAGGTTCTCCTGGGACAGATCAAGGTTTTACCTCTTGCCACTCTACTCAGATAAAAGGATGGTAATATTTTTTTAAAAAGTTGAGGTACATTACATACAATGACATGTGAATAATCCAGGTTTTTTGGAGTGTGTGTGTGCGTTTTTACTGTAATTTCCAGACACCGACACACATATATTAGAAAGATAGATGGATAGTTAGTATTTATGGACTGAGCCTTGCTTCAAAGAGAAAAGTTTAGATAGGTCAGTGGAGATTCCAAGATCCGGAAGGCACTTGGGCAAAATGTTCTTAGCATGCCTCCCCACTCCACTATTCCTCCTTCTCCCTATGGTTGATGCTGCTGCTCATTTGCTTATTTTTGAGTTGAGGTTATCTTTTACCAGTTTGATTCAGTTTGGGTAAAAATTGGCCCTTAGAATGACAATGTTCAATGTAACTATACCAGCGAGAACAAACTCGTTATCTTTTCTCTACCTCTGCTATGTGTCCCAATACATTGACAAGTCTGCAAAATTTAATTTGCTTGAAACAGCCGAGTAACAAACATTGACTCATTAAAAGAATGGCAGAAATAGGCAGACAGAAAGAAAATAACTGGGGAGAAGAGGAAGATGGGGGGAGAAACTAGAATAAGGGGTGGATGGGCACCTTTTGATTATCTAACATGCATTAGAAGATACGATCAGCCGCACACATTTGTTGGAGTTAGGGATTCAGGACCACTGTGAAATTGGAATAACGTTGAATTAAGAAACTATTATTTTAACCCATTAAAACACCTCTCTAGGATTTTCTGTGTCTTGTAACATGTCCAATTTCTGGTGGACATTGCTGGAGGACCTAGAGATTCAAGAGAGAACACATTAATTAACAAAATCTACATATAAACAAATCTGCAAAAATGAAGACTGCAAATGTGGAAAGCCAAATGTATTATTACAGTTCAAATAATTGAACAAAAAACTCAACTTACATATCAAGATAATTTGGAAAAGAATGACACTTTTGTTGCCATGTCCAGAAGCTTTCCTTACCAGAATCTGATGCAAGATATGCAGTGTTGTTGCAGTATCAGGTCATTCAGGGTCATGTGTTAGATCTTTTTGATTGACTGGGAAGTTGAATTCATCCCCTCCTTCTGCACTATTTTCACTGTTTTCTTCATAGTTAGTCACTAACTTAGTCATACTTAGTCACTAACTTCAGTGTAGCACCAATGATATTTGTTATTCACTATATTCTTTGTCAGTAGTTTGGTCTTAGGTGGGAATTTTGGTATCTTGTTGGAGATAAATTTGTTAAAACTATGTTCTTTGGGGGTCTGGCAATGGGAATAGATGAGAGGTCACATTTTGAAATTTACCACTATACTAGGGGATCTTTGACTTTAATTTGGCACCTAGAAAACCAGCAATAAGGTATATTTTAACATGGAGGTCCTCACCACCAATATCTATTTACTTGGTTATTATTACTAACTGAGGGCACATCTACTTAGACCAAATGCCTCAGGGCTGATCCAGAGTGAAGCAGTCCAAATCAACTCCAGTGTGTGTGTGTGCACAGCTTGCTTCTGTGTTGCTGAAGAGGTGGGAGTGAGTCCACACTGGTGGCAGTCCACATCATACATCAAGGTCAAAACTGTTGCCCCCTTCCTTCCTGTTGCACTTACACTTTTGCAAGTGTTGGCAAAGGCGATGAGTGAAGACGAGAAGCATAGTCCATAGACTTAACAGTTGTAGACTATTTCCGATAGCTATTTTGAGAATTGCAAGAAATCTCAGACGGAGTTTAGAGGACACAGATGATCTTTGTTCCTGTTCATGAAAGTGTTTCATGTGCTTAGATCCCGTGGGCCCTGGTTTTACGGCACTGCTCCTGAAAGCACACACCTCTTGTTTGGTCATTTCTCAGGATGCCAATCTGAACAAGAGTGCCACCCAGAATTACAGTAAAATACCTATGTGGACTTTGTCACCTGAAGCAGATAAACCAACATTAAAGCTGGACCATCACTTTTGATGTGCATTCCACTGCTATTCTGCCTCCTCCCTACAATTAACCCATCTCTCAGTATTTACAGGCAAAATCCATCAGTAGCTTGCCATTCCTGCAGTGTTCCTTTCGCCTGCCTTACTGCAATAGATCCATTCAGGTTGTGTGCCAGCATGCTGACAGTGAAGTGAT
Source organism: Anolis sagrei (assembly GCF_037176765.1). NCBI lineage: Eukaryota > Metazoa > Chordata > Lepidosauria > Squamata > Anolidae > Anolis > Anolis sagrei. The sequence continues at coordinate 138,460,993 of NC_090021.1, read as the reverse complement.
ATCAGAGGGTAGAATTTTCACCCTTTCCCACTCTTTTCCCTTCCCCTTGCTATTCCCAAACTATCTGTTTTTGTTTTATTTTATATTTTGCATTTATAAAGTTGTTTCTGGGCCAGGTGAATTTGAAATACAATCAAGAACAAATCCATGAGATTTGCTGATCCCATATTTTGCTTATCATAGGACAGGCCTGTGGATTTCTGAAAGAGCTGGCAGATCCATTAGGGAACTCAACTTTATTATAGCATCAGTTGTTTTTATCCAGTGTCGAGAAGTACTATTTGGTTGGTATGTAGAACTGATTTTAAAAACAGGCCAATACTGTTTTTGACTTGCTGCTACTGCAGTATAATGTTTTTGGCCAAGAAGAAACTGATAATGTTGTCACCTCCACATTTGTTTGGCTTATTCTCACAAAGTGTGTTAGTAATAATATTTCACATTTGCAAAATACCCATTTCCCTTGATAAATTGTGATGAGATCATTTTTTCCCATTAGTTTCTCTCTCATTAACAACTTGGCTGAGGTCAACCAGCCCTTTGCTTATACTTAATGGTGAACAACCTTTGTCTTTTGCTAGCGATTTTTCTTTGTCAAGATCTAACAGGACAAAATCAATGGCTCTTATTTAATGTTCAAAGTGAAATAATTTTCCTCTAAATTAGCAAAAAACAAAACCCTACCACCCTAAAACAAATAATCAAATAGTATACAAGGATTCTGTAAGTTGGTATAATTTTAAGCCTGAGAGAGAATTTGTGGAAAAGAACCAATAATATCTAATGCCTAGCTTTCATGACAGTTTCTGGTTTTATGAACTGGAACCAGTGTTTTCCGTATCTTACAAATAACTAGGGCCCAAGCTCACCTTAACATTCTTCCATCTGTTTGTCAAAATAGGACTCCAGGTAAGCCTGAAATGGAGCCAGCCACCTCCCAGTCCTTGATCTCCTCTCCATAATTAAACTTCTGTTACCAAAACTGTAGCCTTCTGTTAGCTCCAATATCTCAAATTTATTTTTTCAAATTTTTGTATTTGTTAGGTTTCACATTTGCAAGCTGCAGTGTTAATCTAAGGGTATACAACACATTTTTATAATAATAATAATAATAATAATAATAATAATAATCTTTATTTATGCCCCGCCACCATCTCCCCGAAGACACTCAGGCGGCTTACATGAGGCCAAGCACGTCAAATACAAATACAACAATACATCAACAAACAAGCAAACAAATAAAACAATATAAATAATAAAGTTAAACATATAAGCAATAATACACAAAAGATTTAAATGAAGTCTCCTGCAAGTCCAAGATCAACCAAAAAATGTGCTGTAGCAAAAGCCAGTGTATCCCAGATTGAAGGCAATACCAGCTTCCTGACCTCAAACCAGTTCTAAGCCTGATAGGCTAATAACTCTTGCAGCAAAAGTAGTTCCAAGATGGATTATAGTGGCAGAGTAGGAACACCCTAAATTCGCCGTCAGTTCACTTCTTTTTCCTTTAATGGGTGGAACGATCTTGGGCTTATCTGCATGTAAGCTAACAAGACTTTCCCCATCTTTTTCTTCCTAGTTTTAGAAATGAACAATCCTGCCAGTCAAATTAATACACTATGAATAGGTGTTTTGGTTTCTCAAAATCCTCAAGTATTTCAATATGCTTGTAAATCTTCAAAATTAAAAATACTTATTTTAATTGTGCTCTATTTCCCTGTTTTAATCCAGTAGTTTACTCACTTTTAAGATTGTAGATGTATACGTGTTGGATGTTTAAACTGCCAGGTTCCTGTTCTTTAAAGCATGATGAAAAAAGCAGTTGGGCTCTTGGGCACAATGACTCTTCCTGGTCCCCTCTGTTTTGTGATGCTTGTTTTACTCAGGCACCAGCAATGGGAATCACACTATTCAGCAATTCTACAAGGCTCCCATGCTATGGAAGCAATTTCTGCTGGTTTCAAATGTCAAAAACCAACTGTCGAAACATCTGGCACCCCTTCTTTGAGTGGAGCTGCTAAAGGGTGAGCCAGCATGACACCATTTCAACCTGGCCATCCAATTGATTCCTCTAATATTAGGGGAACCTAGATGCAGGGCCAAATGTAGATTGTAACACATACTTTGGTTTAAGACATTGCCAATAATTTGATAAAGGTGCTTTAAATTGGTCTTGAAAAACTGAAAAAACAAAACAAAAAGCTGTCATCAATATCAAGTATCTGATGTGAAGTAACAACTGTAACGTCAACCCATACCTTCAAAGAAAATAGCTTCTTACAGATTTTAAAAACAGAGTTTCATTGTAAAGTCAATTTGGCATTAGCATATGGGTAAGATTGCGATTGACAAAACAATATATGTCATACAAATGCTAACACTATTGACAAAATACAGACTTCTTTTAAATAAAAGGAGATTGAAATACGGTTAATTTGAACAGAGGTGGTAGAAATGAAGACTCCAGCACTGGTTGTGGTGGAATACCTAATTTAATACAAGACAACAAATATGCCTGATCGTATGTAAGAAGATCTGGAAAGCTGAACTCACCTTCTTTGGAGTTTACATTCTTTTCATTGACATTCTAGGAAGAAATGAGACATCTCAACTCCTAAACAATGCATTTAGCATTTGAAAATACTTGCAAAGGATTTCAACAAATAATATGAACAATTCTAGGCATAACATTTATTTTAATGATGTTTACCTTACTCGCAAATTCATTTTTATGTCCACCAGCCTCTCTAAAGCTTGTGCAATATCTTTTATTAGCTTACTTATATTAAGATTAATCATTTGATATGTTCTTAGGGATAATTACACCTAAATAAGTAACCGAATTTGGTTAATATAAACGTTGCAATGCTTTAAATACACTAGAGTCTGTCTTGCCCTCCACCAGCAGTATTTCTTGCTTGGATCAGTTAATGGAATACTCAGGTATTTAACCTAAATTATTAGCCAACTGCATCAAAATAGGAATCAATAGCCAGGGCTTTGAAATGGACAACAAAGGAGTATCTGTGAAAATAACATTTTAAATTCTAAACTAACATACACAAATCCGTTAATCATGGAAGGTTATCTAATAGGATATGATAAGGGTTCCAAGCACAATTAAATATTAAAAGTAGACAATTGACATCCCTTTCTTGTATCCTATTACTATTTTTTTAAAAAAAGGAAGGAAAAACATATAACCTCTGCTCTTGATGCTGAATATAAGCATTTCATCCATTTAAAACATATTTTAGGAAACCCAAAACAGATCAATACTGTTAAGATAAACAGCCAATAAAATTAATTAATGGCCTTCTCAGCATCTAAGAATTTTTAAATATTGGAATTGAAGGTTATTTATATGGGTAAATGAACAGGCTCTTTGGTGGTCTTTTAGAATATTTATTATACGCAGTCATAAATATACAAATATATCAAGTCCCCTTAAGGAAAAAAAAAACAGAGATGTGCCAGTATCTAGGTGATTTGATTTCATCATTGTTCATTAAATTGCATGTAAGGCATAATATATTTATTACATTACAACAGAGGTGTCAACACCTTTCAGATGTTTGGGCCTCCAACAACCGGAAGCCTTAGATAGCTTGCCAAATGGCCAGGAATTCTGGAAGCTGAATTCCAAAACACCTGAAGGGTCACAAATTTGTCCCATACTGCAAGCAAGATGTTTCACCTTTATAGGAGACCAAACCTCTATCTCTTGAAATCTATTTAACAGGCTTTTAAACACTTAACACATAGAGAAACATTACCGACTTAAAAATATATTGCCCCTATTTACCCCATTAGAATACTGTCTTGAAGATGGCTAGGGGGTATCTTTATTGATCTGTCTTGACTTTAAAGGGCTCAAGTAACATATTATGGGCAAGATAATCCAAGTTGTTACAGAAAAACTTCCATTGCTTTTTATGTAAACAAACAGGATGGTACAAACTTGGCCATACAAGTCAAGATCGTGCTATTTCACTGGAATTGGTGTATCATGAGAGGCATTACACCTGTAGCAATATTCTTCCAGCACTACCAGAAAAACAGTGTTTGCACTTAGGTGAGTTTCTTGTGAAAACCCATAGATATAAGCTCTTTCCATTTGGAGCTCACTGCATCTTCTATGTAGGGTAAATTTCACAGAACAACCCACTTGCGGTGCTGTATGATACACAGTGCCACTGATTATGCAATAGTTTCGTTCTTTCAGCACTAAATCAAGTGTATTTGATGTTAGCAGGGATTACAAATATGAAATCTTTTAAGTATAAATGGCAAATGTGCACTGATAGTGGTTGAGGCTTAATTGAACTATTCTGGGGTGGTGGTGGTGGGGGAGATGGCAAAGAAAGCCCTTTGAAGTGAGACTGGAAAGGTGGACACATTTGGTGAATATTTGGATTGAGCATTATTTAGAATCTTAGGAACATATGCTGGCTGGAAAACAATGCAGCTGAGATCTATAATATGGGGAACATCTGTTTTATTGTTTTATATGTTTTAACTGTTTATATATTTGAATTGTTTTATAATTTAATATGCTGTGTTTTGTTTTGTGCACAATGTGTGCATTGAATTTTTGCTCTAGTTTGTAAAGCCGCTCTGAGTCCCCTTCAGGGTGAGAAGGGCGGGGTAGCTGTAGCTCTTACAGGTTTTTAAAATAACAATGAAAAACTAATGAAATTTTGGAACTCCATAATAGCTACAACAAAGACCCCTTATTCCTTTTCCAAAACTCTTTAGAATCAAAACAGGGCTTGCACAAATTTTGTAAATACAAACAAAGTGGATGTTTGGCTTTGTGCACACCTTTACCAGATTTATTTTGAAAAAGAGGATCTTCTGGACAGTAGAACTCAGCTGGTTCTCATGTTTCCTGACTTTTATTTGGGTCTTTCATCACTGCTGTTTTTTTGGAGCCCTAGAATCATAGAATCATAGAGTTGGGCCATCCAGTCCAACCCCCTACCAAGAAGCAGGAAAATTGCATTCAAAGCACCCCCAACAGATGGCCATCCAGCCTCTGTTTAAAAGCTTCCAAAGATGGAGCCTCCACCACACTCCGGGGCAGAGAGTTCCACTGCTGAATGGCTCTCACAGTCCGGAAGTTCTTCCTAATGTTCAGATGGAATCTCCTTTCTTGTAGTTTGAAGCCAGGATTAACTATAAGCCTTGATCCACCCAGAAATCTATACATCTGGAAAGCAGACAATTGAATTGAATAAAACACTGAGTCAAAAGGCTTGGCTCTCATCAAACACAGCACAGTCTTAAGTACAAGCCCACAACATTCCAGGGGAGCATTGTGAGATTGCAACCCAGGGACTATATTTGTGGAAGTTAAGATTCATGAACTTTGGTTAGACCTCCAGGAATGTTGTGTCTTTTTGGCTTGGGCTGGCATGAATTGATGAAAGCATCTGGTGAGCTGTCCATTTTCCATTCTTTAATTGTGTTGTGTTAATTGTGTTTGATTTTTTCCCAAGGAGAGGTATACCACAACAACAATAATAAACAAATACCTGTGAGCTGTGTTAAGAAACAGAAACAGAATTTGAGCATGTAAGCTATCTCATTGGCTTCCACCATAATGTGTATTCCAAATTGGATGTGCAGATTTCCCCTTTCAGCTGCTTTATTATACATTAGGGACATTCTTTAGAGAATAAAGAAGACAAGGGAGCGATCTCCTACAAATCTTTAAACGAATGCTTGGCTGGAATCAATAATCACTTGCCTGCTGGACAGATGTTCACAGATGTTAAGTGCTGGAGAAGAGCTGCCAAAAGAAATGGAAATTAGGGGGAGAGAAAAATATTATTCCTTAACCCCAAGGAAGGAAAAAATCTGATGATAGCTGCCATTTCAATTAGTATTGGCCTCATATTGATATGATAGAGAGCCAACTGATTTACATATGCTACTTATTAAGGCAAACTCAAGGAATAATTTCACTTGACTACTGGCCACTGACTTAATATTAATGGACAGAAATTAGCACTATAAAACCTATGGTGGAAACAAAGGTTCAGAAATGGAAACTCAGTGTTCAAAGAGAATACCATGTTTGTCAAAGCAAATGTGGGAAAGCTCATGTGTATTCATGGTATGATTTTTCAGTGTATGCTATTTATAATGAATATATTATGAAAGTCTGATATGCACGCATATAGTCAAATATAACTTGCAGATTAAAAGAAGAAATTATTAGTGCTGCACTAAATTTTCATTAGGAGACACTTTTGGTGAAGTTGAGGAGCTGAAAAAGTTCCACAAGATCCTTTGCTATTCAGTTTCTGTTTGTATTCAATTTTGAGGGGCCTACTCCTTCCCTCAGCCATGCAACTTCCCTTGCCCTTTTCTTTTCATATATTTTCATGCTTATAAAGACTGCATGACCCTTTGATCATATTACTTTGTTTAGGTCTGACAATATTAGTAGAAACAATGACACCCACCCCCTGGCATCAACTTATCTATGGGTCAGTGTAAGTACTATAACCACCTCTCATCTAAATAGAGTAACAAAGGGTGAGATCCTAAAATAACCCACTACTCTTTCCACTATGGCACTGCTTCTGGCTTTTTTGAATGCCTGTGTAAGGAATTAGATGGGAAAGAACAAAGGAAAATTGAAAAGGCATTTGGAAAGAGGGAATCAGACTCAGACAAACCTAGTATAAGCTGAATAAGTGCCAGGATGGAAGGATAGAAAGGCCAATGAGGAAGTAAAAAAAAAGTGAGAGAAGAAAAAGAGTACCAGAGTGGGAGTTGAATTTGAAGGGCTTCCAATCCAAACAATATTTAGCACTTTTTACTAATAATACTTGAGATGGTTTAAATCAGGCATGGGCAAACATTTTTTTCCTTGGTGCTGCATTGCAGGCCTTGCAGGGGGGGGGGACAGACCAAGAGGGGGGGACAGGGACACACTGGGTGGGCACGGGCCCAGGAGAGGGAGGGCCCAGGAGGGGGTAGGGCCAGGAGGGAGCAGGACAGGGGTCGAGTCATCCTCAGGTTGTCCTCCCAGCATAAGTATGGGACTGCTTGCTCCATCTTTATGCCAGAAGGAAGGCAGGGCATGTGGTGACTGACCCGATTCTCCCCCCCTCCCCAATCTTCTTCCACCTCCTCAATCTTCCCTGCCCCATCCTCCTCCTCCAATCCCTGACATTATGCTGGGAGGAGGACAAGGCAGGCAGTGGCTGAGAGTGCTTTGGTGGTTCTCGGCCACCGCATGCCTTCCTCGAGCCATCCTCCCAGCATAAGGATGGGGCTGCTTGCACCATCCTTATGCCGAGAGGAGGAGGAGGGCAAGACACATGGTGGCTGAGAGTGCCCCAAAGGACTCTCGGCTGCTTTTTGCCTTCCTCCCTCACCTTTTGGCATAAGGACACGGTGGGTCACAGTGTCCTTATGCTAAGAGGACAGGAAAAATGAGGGGGGGCATATTTGGCCCCATGCCTTAGTTTGCCCATGCTTGGTTTAGACAGGTTTAACCTGAAATGTTGACATTTTCACAGTACTAAAATATAAAAAAAGAGTATTTATATTATGTATATGTGATCATGAATCCGTCATTGTAGTAAAGCAAATGGAAGTCAACTACACTGGTATGACTGGCCACAAAAGCATTTAGAATTTATCCAATGCATTTAAAAGTGAAAAGAAAGGATAAGTATAACACACTTTCCTACTTAGTTTTTAGAATTGGACATGAATGCAGGTTTTTCTAAATATTTTCATATTGAAGAGGCAGAATATAAATGTGCACCTACCAGTAAATCTCTGAATGATTTGCAGTAAATCAGCAAGTTCTGACCAGTTGTTTACTAGTTATACCATTGAAATGCAAAATGAAGAAGATTGTAATAATTGGGATTGAATTTTTGAATTGGAAGGACTGTGATTTCAAATTGTGGAGTGAAGTTTGGAGATCCTGCACATGTCTCAATGTGAAACTCCCTACCAGACTGTTAACGGGTATGTGTATGCATGTATGTTTTAAGCATCTCTCCCTCCCTCCCTTTCTCTGTATTTACATCCTTCCGCTGCACTTATGTGAATGAGTGACTGTTCCCGCCTTTATGGCATCTGGATTCCTTGAGTACATCTTCTCTCACTCCTAAAAGCTTTCTCTGTGTGCTCATAAATAAGAATGAAACATGAGTAATGAAGAAAGACACTCCATTAACACATTAAAATTATAATTACAAACCAGAGCTTTATTAGAGTGGGAAGGAGAAAAGGCATAATTATATATACACACAGGGAATATAGCACACATAGATAGAAAATAATATTTGTGAACAGATTGGATACTTATAAACACACAAACACAAAAACACACCTGTTTGAATGTGTGTTGTGCTGCTAAATGGCTTTTTTAAAAGTAGAAAGGATAATATAAAAATGGAAAAAACTCATTGTCAACCACAATTGGTAATTGTTTTCTCCTGTGGAAAACACAATCTCCAAATGATTTAACGCAGTTTAGGATATTGTTATAGTGACTAACCTCAATATGTTTGCATGTCTGCTTAGAAATGAGTCTGATAAAATTCAATGGGTGTTACTTTGAGGTAACGGAATGTGTGTGTATATGTGTGAAAACAAATACAAAAATAGAGAATTGTTTTATATAAAAACTGTGAGGTATCCAAGTTCACCTAAGGAAATCCATGTACATAATAGGCGGCTTATGAAACTATTAAAAATGTGTACACTTGTTGGATTTGGAACAATGAACACAAAGCAACTATGAATTCACATAGGTGTTTTCCCTTTGAATTCAAATTGAGAGTAAGCTTTTGTTTTAACGATTTCAGAGGGCATGTGCGCCACCACATAAATAAAATAAAATTTCAGTATCATGACAATTTTCATAGATTTCAATTTTCGTAGGTCTCAATTGATGGGGGCTATTCAGTTGGTTATATATCACCTCCAGTATTGCAGTTTCTTAAGTCGCTCCTTACACACACACACACACACACACACACAAAGGTTAGTATGCTTTTGGATAATGCAAAAGAGGGTATAGTTTCATTCTTATCTTGGTGAGGGACTATGGGCATGCTGTTAATGAAACTGGTGATAGCAGAATGTTGGATAAGATGTGCTCTTGATTCAGCAATGTTGCTTTGTGTTCTTAAAACAATAAACAAGTTGAAAATTTTAAAATAACTAGGAAAAATAATAAAGAAAACTGAAAACTCAATAGAACAGGAGCAGAGGTAAAGTAAATTTGACTGTGGTATTTGCAGTGTTATAATTCAGGCAAGAATTCATGGGTCAGTGAAACAACTATAAGTATATAGGCAGCCTCCATACACACAGATTTAACCATGCACAACTTGAATATATATATTTAAATCCAAGAAGCAAATCTTGGTTAAGCCATTTTCTATAGGGAATGGCAGTTTACCATGACACTAACTATAAGGGGACTTGAGCATCCACAAATTTTAGTACCATGGAACTAAATCTAGGAACCCAAACCTAGTGAATACAAAGGCCCCATGCTAGTCTTGAGGGCTTACCTCTTGTTGTAATTTCAAATGTCCAGTCTTTTTCTTCACAATAGCTGTTGTCATACTCCTTGAGAACAGTAATGAGGAATGTCAATTGTTTCTCCCATCCCATTATAATTAAATACTGTGACCATACCTCCTAGTTCAGTGATTCTCAACCTGTGGGCCCCCAGGTGTTTTGGCCTACAACTCTAAGAAATCCCAGCCAGTTTACCAGCTGTTAGGATTTCTGGGAGTTGAAATGTATCTGGGGGCCCACAGGTTGAGAACCACTGCCCTAGTTAGTAGTTCTCTTCATGTGTTCAGATACTTACTCTCAAGTAAGTATTTGCAGGATAACTGCATTCAGTCTTGGTTAATCCTAGGGTTCAATTACAGTAGGTGTCAATCTTTTTTGTCCTTGATAATTTAGTACACTTCCAGTTCATAATGGCTAGTGGTGGAGTTAGAGAGATAATTCAAATGCACAGCAGACAATGCAATCCAATTTTGCCATATCATTTTGAAGGATCTTAGCTCCCCTACCTAATGTCAAGGGATCTGGACCCATTACCTGGTTTGTGTCTCAAGTGGAAAGGAGGGAGGGCTGTTTCTGAGAACTAGAGGTTTATGTGTAGTGAATTCTAAACTTTCCCCTCCCAAGAAAATATGACCTTAACATCAGCATTCCTTCCTAGACACTTCTTGTTGGGTACCTTCAAGTAGTTTCTGACTCATGGTGCCTCCACAACAGACTTCTCATAGGGTTTTCTTGACAATATTTTTTCAGATTGGGGTTGCCTTTGTCATTCTCAGGGATTGAAAGTGCGTAACTTGTTCATGGCCATTCAGTAGATTTCCATGGCCAAGTGGGGATTTGAACCCTGCTCTTCTGGAATCCCAGTCCAACACTCAAACCATACTAGATACTATTATTCTCTTAATTTTGCATAGTTTATAGACTGATAATATTTGACTACACAAGTCACTGTATTCAGGTTTCTGGAAAGAATGGCAAAGCCAGAACATTGCATTTTTCCAGCTGAGAGAGATCCATTTTATTTTTCAAGTTGGTGAGTCTTCCACAGATGGTTGTTACACATAAGTGGGGATTAATGGTGCTAGGGAAGGCTACAGTGCTAATTTATGCAGTTATTTGGTCCATTATTGGATCACAAGCTGAGTCTTGTGCTCTTATTTGGCCAGTTGCCCCTTCCTTTTGTTTGTTACACTGTGCATTAGTTTTGTGTGTCTCCATGCCCTCCCACATCGTGTTTGTATTTTATTGTATTGTTAAAATTACCCTTTAAGTTAAACGTAGCTTTGAGTTTCCTATTAATTTGAAAAACCTAACATTCACCTTAAACTTCAATATTTAGTGTTTTTTTCTGAATAGGTTTCAGGGGTTCCTTCGAGGATCTGCATTTTGATACCACTTAAAGCTTTTAAGTGTACACCATCTGGTGCAGATGAGTGTTCATTTGAATTTGCCAAATTGCATGAATTTATATGGCTTGAGGTTCTCATCAGCAAGGCTTCTTAAAACATCAGAAGGATTTTTTCCCCTGTCCACTGTTATTATATTCTAACAATGCAGTCCAGTAATTGGTGCAATCTAGAGCCAGAGTTGGCCTTAGATATTTTTGTGCTTGAAGCAAAAAAGTCAAAATTACATCTTCTCTGCTGTTCATTTTTTAAAACGATCTACCGAGGTGGAGGCTGGCTGCAGAAAAAAGCATCCGTCTGCTTCTCTGGAAGCTACCACCTGAAGTGATTGCTTCATGGTAAGAATGATCCCTTCAAGAACCATTAAAATCAATGGGCACTTTTCTATTGACTTCTGCAGTGTGTGAATTGCACCCCATGAATTCTTCAATGGTGTATTCAGTGTTTGTGAGCCTGCAGTTTATTATTCAGGCTTGACAAAAACTGAAGATAGATGGCAGTTTTGTTTCCATGGGTGGTGATGCTGTGGCCGAGGCATTGTTGCCAGCGGGACGTTTACATGCTCATCCTGTTGTTATTTCTCTGTGTGTAACCTTTAAATTATAAATTTAGAAGTGGTGGTTTTTATTATTATTGCACATACTTTCATGGCCACACTTTTAGTCTGGACTTGGTGACCTTATAGGAAGCACAATTTATATTACCTCACTTCAGCTTCTGTTTGAATAACCGAGTCAAGCCAAGGTCCTCTGCTCCTCAGTTCTATCCCAAAAACACCATTCCATAGCTTTAACAGCAAAAATAAGTTCAAAAAACAATTTTGATAGTTTATAAATAAAAACAATTCTTTTTTTATCATGTCAGAAGCAAAGTGAGAATATACTGCAAGTCGCTTCGAGTGTGAGAGAATCGGCTGTCTGCACAGACGTTGCTAAGGGCCTTCTGAATGTGTTACCATCCTGTGGGAGGCTTCTTTCATGCCCCCGCATGGGAAGCTGGGGCTGACAGATGGGAGCTCACCCCATCTCATGGATTCGAACTGCCGACCTTCAGGTCTTCTGGTCAGCAGTTCAGCTGGCACAAGGGTTTAATCCATTGTACCACCACAATGTTTTGTATCCTTTCAGACCATTTCAAAAAGATGCAGAAGAAAGAATAGGGGAAAACAAAGAAATAGAAAATGTTGTGCCATATTCAGTCTTAATGATTTTTATATCCATCAGAATCATGATAAACTTCCTGACAACTTCCTGTTGTGTGTGTGTGAAAGAGGGTAGGGAGAAGAAGAGCAAGAGTAGAATCATGAAGACCTTTTTTATTGTGTCTTGTGTGGAGCAGTGGTGGAAAACAAACTTTCTGGTTGAATGTTCTCTGTAGTTGCTGGAAAAAAAACCTTGCCTTGATGTTTGGGAATTCATATCCAACTGTCTTTTGGTTGTATACTTTCCCTTAAGAGACATACCCCTCAAAACTATAGAATAGATTTTTGGTTTGGTGTAAAAGCTAGGGTTCCATATCATTTCTATAGAAGCCAGAATTATCACTAACCTTCGTGAGTCAAAGAAAACCTATTCAGTTCAGTTGTGATGTTTCTTTCACAGCGGGGTGCTTTGAATGTGATTTTCCTGCTTCTTGGAAGGGGGTTGGACTAGATGGTCCATGAGGTCTCCTCCAACGTTATGATTCTATGATTCATTGAGATACAATTCTGTTTTCCATGAAATCTTAATAAATAACCGTTAAAGACTTCTGTTTGTGGTATGATTTCTATATCCAAAGATTCCAATGGCAACAAACACTAGACTCAAAACTGATCTCGCTAAAGTAAAATACAGAGTGCCGCGTGGCTCACCTGTGCCATAGGAAAGAAGAAAGCAAATAGAAAGCCACAATTAATATTATTTCTAGACAGGTCTAGAGAACCAGTGTGATATGAAGAGTCATAGGAGCTCTACACCAAGTCATATAAAGTATAAAGTGAATACATTTGCTCATAAGAGAAAGACAGTTCTGGTGAGCTATTAACTGGAATGGCTATCTGTGTACCTCTGTGTGACAGGCAGAGGACAGTGTGTAGTTTATGGGCAGACAATCCTATATTATGGTTATTGATAGTCATACGGTTCCTCCTACCCACTTGAATGAGAACAGAACTGACTATATGACTAGTGTTACCAAATTTGCAAGTTTCTCCATAAGACTGGCACCTCATCTGATGCTTATCAACCTACTTTTTAAAAAAATATTTTTATTGAACATTTTGCACATCGACACAAGGAAAGAGGGAGAACAATAACAAAGAAGATAGGAAAGTAGGAATCCCCAATCTATTTTCAAAAAGTATTTTGGTTACTGTTATCTCTTTCCATTGAAGCCTATATAATTTTACTGGCGTGCATGCATGCAAGAATAACATCTACCTACAAGGAATCACACAGTTAATGCAAAATAATAAAAGTAAAAAATAGGAGTAAACCTCAATCCCCAGCCCCTTAAAATCAGAGAAGGAGATGGTAGTGGAGAGAGAGAAAAATTTGTATAACAGCTAATTTGATGAATAGCATCAGTGTACAGGGTAGAAAAGCCTGTCATATGTGATTGACCTTCAGCTTATTTCAGATAAATGTGATTTCCCAATTTTTGGTTATGTTGCAGCCTAGGTTGAGTTGATCTATAGGACCTGATATTATGGGTGGTTCCTGTTGTTTTATAGTGTCAAAGATTTATAAACATGCAATGCATGCATCCATTTGTGAAGAAAATGTTCTAGGAAGCTTTCCAGGATCTGTAGAGCATGGCCTTCAAGGTTGTAACCAAACATAAATGGTACAGTTTCAAAATAACATTTGCACAATTCAAACATCAATATATGCAAACATTGTACTGTAATCTCATCTTTGCACAGAGCCCATCCCAGAGTGGACTGAGAATGCTATTCCTCTGATAGTCATGATTTCTCTTAATAACAGTATGTATTGAACTGACTTGGGATGGAAGTGGGAAGATATTGTAAGATACAGAATTTACATCTTGCCTCTCTGGTGGGATGTGTAAACACTGCCCCCAAGACTTGTTGCACAGTAGTTGTCCACCTTTCTATTGCCCAGCATTATTTTAGATATTTTTAAATTTTAATTATTACATTTGGCCTGGTCATAGGTTTTGAATGCTTGTATGTTATTATTATTGTTTATTGTTTATTGTGTATTTTTTTGTTTATGAGATTTATTTTAACTGTTTTGTATTGATTATTTGTGATATACTTCGTTTATTAATGTACTGCAGGCTTGGCCTCATGTAAGCCGCACCGAGTCCCTTGGTGAGATGGTAGTGGGGTACAAATGAAGTTTTATTATTATTTATTATTCTATTCACTTAGAACAGTAGACAGAGTAAGGTGGCTTAGGCAATTGATAAACCGGGATGATGGATGGGAAAATGAAGTATTGGAAGACCGAACTCTGGTGCATTTTTTAAACCAAGAGGATACCTTCAGGTATAGATGAAGCTGCTGTAAGAATTGCATTATAATTCGGTTGGCAGTTGGGCCAGCAACCTTCAACAATATTCTGCAACAATCAAATAATTCTCCAAAGCCTACCAAAATAAAAAGATGATTTCTTGCTGATGGAAGGAGAATAGATAGACTCTCTCACTCTCTCTCTCTCTCTCTCTCTCTCTCTCTCTCCCCCTCCCCCCCCCCATGTGTATGTGTGTGTGTGAGAGAGGGGGGGGGGGCATTTCCAGAGCCTGGTGGCAGGCACTGTGAATTCTCTCCTATCTTAAGCAAAGTAGCCTGTGATGTGGGAGAATACATTGAGACTTTCAAAATTTTGGTAGGTTTACATTGAGACTTGCAGTCTTTTATATACTATGGGTCCTTCTAGATGGCCTAAAATGCGAAAATACATTGAGACTTTCAAAATTTGGGTAGGTTTACATGGAGACTTGCAGTCTTTTATATACTACGGGTCCTTCTAGATGGCCTAAAATGCAAAAATATATTGAGGCTTTCAAAATTTGGGTAGGTTTACATGGAGACCTGCAGTCTTTCATATAACCAGGGGCCCTTCCAGACAGCTCAAAATGTGGGCCTGACGGACTTTTACCAGAGGTGTCCAAATGATGCCTCCATTAAAAGAGGATTAATTCAGGACAAAGCAGGTGAACCCCTTGTCTCGAATTAATTTGATACTCCATTAGATCTGGGCCTTCCTGAAAGACCTCAGGTCTAATGGGGTATAGGCCTCATGGGAACTGACTACTGGGTAGTCTATATAAATATATTACATCTATAATTTATTTTCCCCGACTACCCAGGGATCCGTTAACACAGCCCATGTCAGTTCTTTGGGCCCCATGAAGCCGGAGAAGTGAGGAGGGAAACCCCCCCCCCCAGCCCTTATAATAAGAAAAAACTTACTGGAGGCATCCTGGCACATAGAAATGACACCCCAGGAGGCGGGGTGGGGGATAGCTCCTGGTCCCCTGCCTCCTGATGCATCATTTCTATGTGTCAGGAGGCATCCAGAGAGGCGTTGTGGCAGCCTGGTAAGTTTTTTCTTATTTCAAGGATGTTTTTGGGGTGGCCCCATGCCGTCACAGTAAGTGGGGACAGCTACATGGGAAAGCCCTGGTTTTGGGGGGAAGGTGTGGGGACAGCTATGTAGGCAAACGGGTTACTTTAACCAGTTTTTGCCCCCATTAAATTGATATCTGGAAGCTTCCTAGGACAAAATTCCTCAAGATGCACTTAGGCCTCATCTACACTGCCATATAGTCCACTCTGAATTGCATTATAATTGGTCAGTGTAAATTTATATAATGCAGGTTGAACTGGGTTATATGAGTCTGCATTGCCATATGATCCAGTTCAATGCAGTTAATCTGCATTCTGAAACTATATGACATTGTGGATGGGACTTTAATTTACCTCTTACAGAAATTGAACATCCAGGGCATCCTTTCTCAATCTTGTGGAATCCTTAAAGAAATTTATCATCCTCAAGAAACACTTGCATAATAATGGTAGGTCTCAGGGAATCCCTATATAAAAATATTACATCTATAATTCATTTTTTTTTTTTTGCAATCATGATCTCTCATGGAATCCCTAGTGACGTGTCATGAAACCCTGGGTTCCAGGGAATCTAACTGAGAAATCCTGCCCTAGAGACTTTGGAGAAGAGTCACATGCTGATGAAGGAATTCACATTGATAAGGTTGTTAATAAGACATTTCCCCAAAGAGACACAGAAAAACAGTTTTTGAAAAAAGAAACACAGAAAATCAGGACTTCTTTTTGTAAATAAGAACAGCTGGAACACGTGCAGTGTCTTCACATCTGGATATAAAGCCAGCTGTATACATTTGAATTCAAATTCTGCTCTTGTATATGCAGAGCTCCCTCAGTAGTTAAGTTAAATTCTCCAGGAAAGCTTGGGGATTATTGGAATCAGTATGTAAAGTTTGTCAAATGTCCTGGGATCACTGCATGAAAGGCTCTATTTAAATGTCACTTGTTGTTCTAAGTAGGTTTTCTTGCATGATTTGGCAAAATAATAAATATTTGTTTTAATACAATGTGATTCAACTTCTTGATATCCCCCTTTCATATTAATCGGAACAAAGAGACAAAAACTAACATTCTAAGCATCTTGCAGTGATAATTTGATTTAATTTATTTTATGATCTTCTTTTTCTTCTTTTTCTTTATAGCTCCCAGGGATCTATTGTAAATAAAAGTGTGGAAAAATACATGTGCGGTGGAATCATGAATGCTAATGAATAGTACAGCAGCTATGGTTGAAAAAAAGAGCATAATTTTACAATAATCAAAATTGTATTGGATATATGCACATATATGTATTGCCTGAACCAAAGGGTTGAAATTGGGGATGATGACAAACAGGAAGAAGAGTTAAATTCAGTCTAGCTGGCGGAGCGTAACAGTCTGTTCAGCATTTGTAAGCAACTCTCAAGAATAGAAAAATGCAAAAGGCGAACTCTTGGATTTTCTATGGGCCTCACACATAAAGATATCCTTGAAAAAAGGAGTACAAAATAAACGAGAAGGAGCAATTTCATATTTATGCAACCTGGTGACTCTGTGGAAGAAAGAGTTGAAGTATGCTAAAGCAGTAGCTATAAATTTTCCATAAATAAGAAAGCTATAGCTGGGTCTCAAAGATGGAATTCAGTATTGCTCAGATTGCTCTCCTTTCTTTCTTTTGGGGGAATCGCATTGTTACACGTTAGTACATTCTTCCATCTGATGCTGACCTATTTGGCATAAGAAATGACAAAAATGTCTAGATTACAAGTATGAAATTATTTTACATTAAATTTAGAAAAGTTACTTTTTTGACTTTCAAAATTAGCTAGCTCGTATTATCATACATAGAGCCCCCTGGTGGTGCAGCGGGTTAAACTGCTGAGCTGCTGAACTTCCTGGCCAAAAGGTAGATATTTGGGCATTCAACTCCCAGAAATGCCAGTCAGTTTATCAGCTGTTAGGATTTCTTGGAGTTAAAGGCCAAAACATCTGGGGACCCACAGGTTGAGAACCACTGGCCTAACCTGTGTTAGGGAGTTCCTAGTACCACAGTGGGTTAAACCTCAGAGCTGTTGAACTTGCTGACGGAAAGGTCAGAAGTTCAAATCTGGGGAGCGGGATGAGCTCCTGCTGTTAGCCCCAGTTTCTGTGAACCTAGCAGTTCTAAAAACATGCAAATGTGAGTAGATCAATAAGTACCGCTTCTGTGGGAAGGTAATGGCACTCCATGCAGTCATGCTGGCCACATGTTGTCTATAGACAAGGCCGACTCTTCAGCTTAGAAATGGAGATGAGCACCACCCCCCAGAGTCAGGCACAACTAGATTTAATGCAAGGGGAAACCTTTACCTTTTTATTACCATACATATAGTTTGGGAATGGAGCCCCCGGTGGCGCAGTGGGTTAAAGCACTGAGCTGCTGAGCTTGTTGATCAAAAGGTTGCAGGTTCGATTCTGGGGAGCGGGATGAGCTCCTGCCGTTAGCCCCAGTTTCTGCCAACCTAGCAGTTCGAAAACATGCAAATGTGAGTAGATCAATAGGTACCGCTCTGGCGGGAAGGTAGTCATGCTGGCTACATGACCTTGGAGGTGTCTACGGACAACGCTGGCTCTTCGGCTTAGAAATGGAGATGAGCACCAACCCCCAGAGTCAGACATGACTGGACTTAATGTCAGGGGACTACCTTTACTATAGTTTGGGAGTTTTTATAACTTATTCCACAAAAGTATTTTTTTTCTAATTCTGATGACAGTCACTTTAACACTAGGTCCAATATACATTTAAAGGAACTTTTATAAGTTACTTTTAAGGAGAAATCTTGATTTATCTGCATCATATCAGTTGACCCCTTTTATCCCCAGCCAAAATATAAAGCCTGCAGTTAATAAAATGAAGGCAGAGCTTAAAACTAAAAATAGTGTTGGACATTCAAGCATACCCTTATGAAAGAGGGGAAATATGGAATCAAATTAAATCTTTTTTAAAAGCCATTACTGAAGACAAGAAGAAAATTGAGCCTCTGAAAAAGGGCATTCTTTAATTGACCATGGGAGCAGATGTCATGCTCACTCTTTTCTTCTAAGGTAGAACAAGTGGAGGGACAACTTCTACTGCTGCTGATGCGATGATGATTTTCCTCATTCTGGACACATGGAATTCAAATCTGTGCTGTTATATTTATGGAGGGAAGATAGATCTGATAGCATGTTAACATTTCTGACCCATAACAGATTGGAGGATGGATGATTAGGAAGATGAGACAGATCTTGACTTTGCAAAAACCCTAAGTTACATTCTGAGTTCTAATTTAAGTTTTACTTTATCAAAAATAGTTCTGAAACACAGTGAACAAAGACAGAGTGTCCTTGTTCTGTTCCAGTTCTAATTTTGTTCACTAAAAGTGTCTTACATAAAGCAATTATGTAAGACGTTTTTATGAGTGGTGTTGGAGGGGCTTAGGAACCATCCCCCAGATAAACTTAACTCAAAGGCAAGTGGGAAGAAGAAACAAAGGGATATTGGGATAAACCCATTTGATGCTGTTTAATTATTTATTTAATTACTGATCTTTTTATTCTGCCTTTCTCCTGATATCAGAATTAATGGCAGCTAACGACAAATATAAAACATTGTCAATTAAAACAATGTGAAAGTGTTAAAATATAAATATAAAGATTAAAAACTATTAAACAATGTATGCTCTTAAAACCATTAAACATTTAAAATATTAAAATATATTTAAAAATATCCCCACCTTGACATTCTAATCACACTGTCTTTAAAAAAGTGCCTCTCATCATTTTATAAATGCCCGATGGCATAGGAATATTTTTGTTGTTGTTGTTCATTCGTTCAGTCTTCTCCGACTCTTCGTGACCTCATGGATCAGCCCACGCCAGAGCTCCCTGTCGGCCGTCACCACTCCCAGCTCCTTCAAGGTCAGTCCAGTCACTCAAGGACGCCATCCATCCATCTTGCCCTTGGTCGGCCCCTCTTCCTTTTGCCTTCCACTTTCCCCAGCATAATTGTCTTCTCTAGGCTTTCCTGTCTCCTCATGATGTTCCCGAAGTACTTCAACTTTGTCTCTAGTATCCTTCCCTCCAATGAGCAGTCGGGCTTTATTTCCTGGAGGATGGACTGGTTGGATCTTCTCGCAGTCCAAGGCACTCTCAGAACTTTCCTCCAGCACCACAGTTCAAAAGCATCAATCTTCCTTCGCTCAGCCTTCCCTAAGGTCCAGCTCTCACATCCGTAGGTTACTACAGGGAATACCATGGCTTTGACTAGGCGGATCTTTGTTGCCAGTCTGATGTCTTTACTATTTTATCGAGATTGGACATTGCTGTCCTCCCAAGAAGTAAGCGTCTTCTGATTTCCTGGCCACAGTCTGCATCAGCAGTAATCTTTGCACCTAGAAATACAAAGTCTGTCACAGCCTCCACATTTTCTCCCTCTATTTCCCAGTTGTCAATCATTCTTGTTGCCATAATCTTGGTTTTTTTGATGTTTAGCTGCAACCCGGCTTTTGCACTTTCTTCTTTCACCTTGATTAGAAGGCTCCTCAGATCCTCCTCACTTTCGGCCATCGGAGTGGTATCATTTGCATATCTGAGGTTGTTAATGTTTCTTCCAGCAATTTTTACCCCAGCTTTGCATTCATCAATCCCCGCACATCGCATGATGTGTTCTGCATACAAGTTAAAAAGGTTGGGTGAGAGTATGCAGCCTTGCCGTACGCCTTTCCCAATCTTGAACCAGTCTGTTGTTCCGTGGTCAGTTCTGACTGTTGCTACTTTGTCCTTGTACAGATTCCTCAGGAGAGAGACAAGGTGGCTTGGAATGCCCATCCCACCAAGAATTTGCCACAATTTATTATGATCCACACAGTCAAAAGCTTTAGAATAGTCAATGAAGCAGAAATAGATGTTTTTCTGAAACCCCCTGCCTTTCTCCATTATCCATCGGATATTGGCAATCTGGTCTCTCGTTCCTCTGCCTTTTCTAAACCCAGTTTGAACATCTGGCAACTCTCTCTCCATGTATTGCTGGAGTCTTCCTTGCAGGATCTTGAGCATTACCTTACTGGCATGAGAAATAAGGGCCACTGTACGGAAATTTGAGCAGTCTTTCGCATTTCCCTTTTTTGGAATATTTTTACCTGCCTGCAAAAAGTGAACAAGGCTCCTTCTCCTTCTCCTTCTCCTTCTCCTTCTCCTTCTCCTTCTCCTTCTCCTTCTCCTTCTCCTTCTCCTTCTCCTTCTCCTTCTCCTTCTCCTTCTCCTTCTCCTCCTCCTTCTCCTCCTCCTCCTCCTCCTCCTCCTCCTCCTCCTCCTCCTTCTCCTCCTCCTCCTCCTCCTCCTCCTCCTCCTCCTCCTCCTCCTGGATCAGTATTCTGGTGGGTCCGTAGGTGACTGTGGAGCTCTATTCTTGATCTGCATCTTCTCCAGCAGAGGGCATTGGTTTCCAGGTGGAAGGCTATCTCGGTTGGGGCTGGCTTGACGCATCTTCCTCTTGCCACGTTTCTCTCTTTCACCCGCTATTCATGCCTCTTCAAATTCTGCAGCACTGCTGGTCACAGCTGACCTCCAGCTGGAGTGCTCAAGGGCCAGGGCTTCCCAGATCCCAGTGTCTATGCCAGAGTTTTTAAGGTTGGCTTTGAGCCCGTCTTTAAATCTCTTTTCTTGTCCACCAACATTCTGTTTTCCGTTCTTGAGTTCAGAGTAGAGCAACTGCTTTGGGAGCAAGGATAGGACAATCCTGGTTGATATAGAGCATGGGTGAGGAACCTTTTTTTTTCTGCCAAAGGCCATTTGAATATGTAAATTACCATTTTCAGGCTATACCTTTAATTTAATTTATTAATTATTAATTATAAATAAAAATAAATAACTATAAAATGACACATTATTATATTATTATCTCTCTCTCTCTCTCTCTCTCTCTATATATATATATATATAATCGAATTAAAGTTCCAAAGACTGTGTGGCACAGGCAGCAGCATGCACACACACGCACACACACACACCCTTACCGACCTTGGCTCAGTTGATAAAGACAAGAGCAGAAGAAGCCGAACTAGCCTGCACAAGGAGAGGACCCAGAAATGGCTTGGTCCGAATAGTATGTAGCACATGGTCCATAGAAGAGTCTTCCTGCATTTCGTATTTTAACTGCAGTTAAAACGTTTTTGTAATCAAATGGTCATTCTCAGAGTACAAGACTCTGGTTTAACTGTTACAAATGCAAACATGTTTCATCCATTTGAAACCACTTCGTAATTTGCCTATTGGTAAATCATTGTATTGGGGAACCTTATGTTATGAACTTCTCTGTCATTATTAACTTGTATTGGTCATTGTGTAATATTAACAAATCTTTATAAATAAATTAATTTCTTTTTAAAAAATATTATCTTCTAAACAAAGCTTTGTGAAGAAGACCATAGTGGCATCTTTAAATTAAATCTGTTTTTGAATTTTAGTCCACACTTGCAGTAGTGATTGCTAAAGTCTGAATCTGTTTTTATTTCATCATACCAAAGATAAGCATATACCTCAGATGTCAAACTATCATCTTCTAATTGTATCATCTTTTGTTTCTCAGTATTAACCATCATCTTGTAGTATCTTATCACCTTATCACATGGGGAACTCTCCTGAGCTGTTTTGCCCATTGGCTTGGCAAAATGGCAGACACAAGGGACAACTCTATTATCCTGTGCACTGCTTTGGTGTGGCAACACTTGCCGCATCATTCAGGAGAGGCATCACCCAATTGGAGCCAGTACAACACGGGAAGCCTCCCATGAAAGTGCCCGGCATCATATAATGTTCAGCGTGGGACTCTGTCCATTAGATGGAGTAAAAGTATCCTAAGATGCTAAATTCACCCTTTCTGATGAGGTTGTGTCATCTAACTCTGGGTCTCTTCCCTTGCCAGTTGAAGATTTGCAGGCCTTTTTGCCATAGTTTAAATGGAGTGTCATTTGTTAAGATTGGTAAGATTGAAACAGAAACAGCATCTTAGGTAATATGTTCTTCTTGATGGCTGAGATTCCACCCATAAATGACAGTTTTAAACCTTTTCACCTCTGCAAATCTTTTAAAATCTCTTTCCATATTTTACCCTAATTATCATCAAATAAATTGGAACTTTTGGTAGAAGTACTTATAGCTCTTAATATAGTATTCTCTCCATCATTTCACAGATAGAAACTGGGCATGTGTGCCCAAGCAACATCAAAGTATAGTCAAGATGGTGTGATAATGCGCCCTTCCCTATTACCTGGGCATCATAGCCAAGGGGTATAGTCTCCTCCAGGTAATCAAAGGATTAATGAGGTTTTGGATTTAGAGTAACATTAATTGGGGTCAGTGTCACAGAAGAATATCAGTGATCATGAGACACCATGCCCCAATCAAACTTAACAGCTGATGAAAATTTCAGATACTTCTAAAGTGATGTTTCTAAAGCCTCGGGATACCAGGAGGCTAAGATGGATTTCATGCAGAGTTAATTGAATGTGTATGTGATTAAAATTTGTGTTTCCATGCTTGTAACCTATATTTGTTGGGCATATTTTCTTTTAGAATGTATCCCTAACCATGCATCTTCAGGAACCTAGAAGTGGCTGAAAAATTCTGCTCATGCCCTTTGCAATTTCATTTTATTTGCAGCCTCTCAAGCTGCCTACTTTTAGAAATGGGATATTCACCTGAATGAGTGAATTGGGTACGTTATTACACGTGGCAGGCAAATACATAACCAGTACACTGAGAGAAAAATTAAAGCCACGTCTGGAAAGACAATTATAGAAGACTAAGTTGTTTTCCATCATTGAAAAGCAGCATTCTGGAAAACCCAGCATTTGTGGGTCATAAATCATAACAAAGCAAAGTTAACGCACAACTCTTTTATTCTTTTTTCATTTCAGCTGCTTGAAACAGTGTGCTGGCAGCAGAAGTGGATTAAAAGGCAGACATATTAAAGGCCAGTCCAGTCCAGTCAAGATAGAGGTGCTGTTAATACATAGTTGCTCTGTTTGTGTGACTATTATATCTTTTATGAGTGGCTGTCAATATATTCTGGATTGTGGTTTGGTTGGATTTGACACCAGTTATTTGAGGCTTAAACTGATAAAATCAGGAATGATTTTTATCAATTTAGGCTGATATCTCAACTGTGACCCTATTTGGGTAAACAACTTGGCTTCAGTAAACTAATGATCTCCCATCTGGGTCACTGTAATATGGAAACTCATTTTGAAGAGACAGAGAGACTATAGTTTGTGTAGTATATAGCCATGGCAGGATTGTTAACTGGGATTAGGTACTTTGAACATGCATGGCTCTTTCTCATTTATGTAGATGTCTGACTTATTTCCAGGTCCTGTACCAAGTCCTACACAACTCTGGAACTCAGTTCCCAAAAGAACACCACTTTCCATGTTGTACTGACTCTTGCTTTCTGGTCATCAATAAGTGGAGCTTTTCTGAGGTCCCTTCTACACTGCCGTATAATCCAGACTAGCAAAACAGATAATCCATGTTATCTGCTTTGAACTGGATTATTTGAGTCTACACTGTGATATAATCCAGCTCAAAGCAGATAATCTGATTTCATATGGCTGTGTTGAGGGGACCTGAGTCTCAACAGAGTTTGAAGTTTAGAATGCTGTAATGAGGGAGAAAGTTTTTTTCAGCAAAGGGTTTATATTTCTGAAATGATGTTTGTTCTCTGAGAGGCTCAAGTTACACCCTTCTTCATAAATTTTTGGTATCAGACTAAGACATTTTTCATTCTCATGAAATTAACATTATGTTAATAATTGCGTTGATATCATTTTATTATCATTATCTGTTGATGATGCTTACATTTTCCAGTTTTGTTTTAGTTCATTGATGGTATTTCCTTTTATTAATGTTGGACTTGCTTTGTCTTTTTATGTTGCATATGGATTTTATTGTTAATAGCACTATTTGTATTGTTTCAGTTGTATTTTTGATTTTGTAAAACAGTGTAATTTTGCTTAGAGATGGTACTGAGAAATATTTCCTATATTTATGCAAACACATACGTACCCTACAGAAACAAATGCTTTCCTTTCATTAGGTATGATAGGCGGATTATGGGTATCATGCTTTCTGCAGCTTAAAGACAATGGCATTTTGAAACTCTTTAAAATCTAAATGCATTTTTAAAAATTTATTATTTATTTATTTATTTATTATTTGCATTTATTAACCGCCACTCTCAGCCCAAAGGCGACTCGTGGCGGTGTACAAAACATAGAACATAAAGACAACAATTACAATAAATTCAGGGTCATAACACACATCTAACTAACACACAGCTAATTAAGCTAAAAATCCGCTTCGTCTTGTTTGGGTCACAATCAGTCTCATAGTCATAGTCCATTCCAGTGGTCGTTCCAAAGCATAGCACTTAATTGAAGGCCTTTTCAAAGAGCCAGGTTTTCAGGCCCTTGCGGAAGGCCAGGAGGGAAGGCGCCTGTCTAATTTCAGCGGGGAGGGAGTTCCAGAGCCGGGGGGCCACCACCGAGAAGGCCCGCTCTCTAGTCCCCGCCAAGCGTGCCTGTGAGGCAGGCGGGACCGAGAGAAGGGCCTCCCCGGATGATCTCAAGGTCCTCGTGGGCTCGTAGGCCGAGATGCGGTACTCAAGGTATTTTGGCCGGAACCGTTTAGGGCTTTGTAGGTTAGCACCAGCACCTTGAATTGGGCCCGGTAGCTAATCGGCAGCCAATGGAGCTGGGACAGCAAGGGCGTTGTGCGCTCCCTGCGTCCCGCTCCGGTTAACAACATGGCTGCCGCGCGCTGGACTAGCTGGAGCTTCCGGGCCGTCTTCAAGGGCAGCCCCACGTAGAGAGCGTTGCAGTAGTCGAGGCGGGATGTGACCAAAGCGTGTACCACCATGGCCAAGTCAGACTTCCCAAGATACGGGCGCAGCTGGCGCACGAGCCGAAGCTGTGCAAATGCTCCCCTGGTCACCGCTGAAACCTGGGGATCCAGGCTCAGCGATGAGTCCAGGGTCACACCCAAGCTGCGAACCTGCGCCTTCAAGGGGAGTGCGACCCCGTCCAGCACAGGCTGTAACCCTATACCCTGTTCGGCCTTGCGACTGACCAGGAGTACCTCTGTCTTGTCTGGATTTAATTTCAGTTTGTTCGCCCTCATCCAGACCGTCACAGCGGCCAGGCACCGGTTCAGGACTTCGACAGCCTCCTTAGTAGCAGGTGGGAAGGAGTGACAGAGTTGGACGTCATCTGCGTACAGGTGACACCGCACCCCGAAACTCCGGATGATCTCGCCCAGCGGCTTCATGTAGATGATAAACAGCATGGGGGACAGTATGGAGCCCTGAGGAACACCACAGGTCAAGGGCTGTGGTGTTGAACAGGAGTCCCCCAATAACACCTTCTGGGTACGACCCTCCAGAAATGACTGGAGCCACCGCAAAGCGGTGCCCCCAAGGCCCATCTCTGCAAGGCGTCCCAGAAGAATACCGTGGTCGACGGTATCGAAGGCCGCTGAGAGGTCCAGAAGCACCAACAGGGACACACTCCCCCTGTCTAGCTCCCGGCGGAGATCATCCACTAAGGCGACCAAGACCGTCTCGGTACCATGTCCCGGTCTGAAACCAGACTGCGCCGGATCCAGATAATCCGTGTCTCTCAAGAATACCTGGAGTTGTGAGGCCACCACGCTTTCCATGACTTTGCCCAAAAAGGGAAGATTGGAAACAGGCCGAAAGTTGTCAAATTTAGTGGGGTCCAGTGATGGTTTCTTCAACAGCGGCTTTATAATAGCCTGTTTTAGGCTCGCTGGAATCGTGCCTTCCCGAAGGGAGGCATTAACCACCACCGTTACCCACTCAGCCAATCCCCCTCTGGCCTCTTTCAGAAGCCAGGATGGGCAGGGGTCTAGGATGGACGTGGTAGGCCTCATTCCTCCAAGTATCTTGTCCACATCCTCGGGTTTCACAAACTGAAAAGAATCCATCAAAATAGGACAAGCAGGTGCTTGGGTCACATCCACAGAGACTGCATTTAATGTGGCGTCCAGTCCAGAACGGATCAAAGCGACTTTGTCTGCAAAGAACCGAGCAAATGCTTCACAGCGCGTGTCCGAGTTGTCAGGGCTCCCACCTGAGATAGGGGGAGTTAAGAGACCTCTGACAATCCGAAACAGCTCCGCCGGACGGTTTTTTGCAGACGCAATAGTGGCCGCAAAGAAAGTTTTCTTTGCGGCTTTTATTGCCGCGGCATATGCCCTTAGAAAGGACACAAACCGTGTTCGATTTGGCTCGCTTGGGTCCGAGCGCCACACACTCTCTAGTTCCCTCTTCCTTCGCTTCATCGCTGCCAGCTCCTCAGTGAACCAAGGGGCTGGTTTAGCTCGGTTACTTGAGAGGGGACGTTCCGGAGCGATCCTGTCAATTGCCCTGGTCATCTCCCCATTCCAGAGAGCGACCAAGGCCTCGACATGGTCGCCTACCGAGGTGGCGGGAAACTCCCCAAGAGCCGTCAGGAATCCATTCGGATCCATAAGCCTCCTGGGGCGGACCATCTTAATGGGTCCTCCACCCTTGCGGAGGTTAGGGGGAGCAGTGAGCCTAAATCTGATCAGGAAGTGGTCGGTCCATGGCAACGGAGAGATGGACAACTCCTCCACACCGCCACCTTGCTCCCATCCCTGGCAGAAAACCAAGTCCAATGTGTGTCCAGCACAGTGGGTGGGGCCAGTTATTTGTTGGGACAGCCCCATGGTTGCCATGGCAGACATGAAGTCCTGAGCCGCTCCTGTGAGGGTTGCCTCGGCGTGGATGTTGAAGTCCCCCAGCACAAGAAGCCGTTGGGACTCCACCACCAGGCTCGAGACCACCCCCGCTAGCTCAGGCAGGGAGACTGTAGTGCAGCGAGGTGGACGGTACACTACAAGAATCCCCATTCTGTCCCGGTCACCCACCCTCAGGTGGACGCATTCGAAGTTTGCGGTCTGCGGGATGGGGCTCCTGGTCAGATGGATGGAATCTCTATAGACCACTGTGACCCCGCCTCCCCGTCCTCCGGCTCTTGGTTGGTGTTGCACGGAGAAACCTGGAGGACAAAGCTGGGAGAGGTTTACGCCCCCAGCTTCATCCAACCAGGTCTCCGTGATGCACGCCAGATCTGCCCGCTCTTCCAGGATTAAGTCCTGGATCCAGGTCGTTTTGCCGTTGACAGATCTGGCGTTCAACAACACCACCTTCAAACCAGAGGGCCCGCTCACCTGGTTACACCAATTTACCTTAGGAGACCAGTTGGGGGTTGTTAATATAGATAAGCGGTCCGAATTAGGCCGAATTCGAGGTCTCCTTTTCCCGCATCTCCTCCTTCCCACCACGACCTCTATGGGGGCCCCTCGGCTCGTGGAATACCTCCCCCCCTCCATGCCGCAGTCTAACGCCAAGATCTTACTTTCTGTTATATTCGTAGCTAGATTTTCCAGTCTTTGCCAATCTCCTTTCTTCCCCACTACCCCCCTCCCCACCTCATTTTTATTTGCAGGGTCCAGCCCGCCACTCCCCTTGTCTCTCACAATATGCAGAAGTAACAAGGATAGCACACAGAGGGGGATGGGGGACCACATGGATGGCAACGATACAAGGCAATGTTGGAGGTTCTGGCCACACCGCTAGAATGGTTAATAACGGGCACAATAAAGAGCTAGATCTAAAGTGCAATCGCTGGTAGCTAGATCTAAAGTGCAGTCGCTAGTAGCTAAAGTGCAATAGCTAAAGTGCAGTAGCTAAAGTGCGGCACGGAGGGATAGGAAGGGGCGAAAGTGCTAATGCGGTTGGAGGCAGAGGCGGCGCCTTAAAGTGCTCTCTTACATAAAGTGCTATAGCTCGTGTTTATATCACATATACAACCGATGTAAGTCCAAGGAATGTGCTAGCT
Organism: Anolis sagrei; assembly: GCF_037176765.1. Lineage (NCBI taxonomy): Eukaryota > Metazoa > Chordata > Lepidosauria > Squamata > Anolidae > Anolis > Anolis sagrei. The sequence continues at coordinate 138,432,503 of NC_090021.1, read as the reverse complement.
GATGATATATAATCGCCCTCTTAAGGGGCTGAGTTGATGGTCAATTAACACAATGCTATTATGACCCAGGTGGAGTCTCAAGACGGTTGAAAATAAAGCGGATAGGGGGGCTTCCGGAGATGATAACTCGACAGGGCAGCACCGTTGGTGGGCTACAAATTATACACTCTGTTCTAACACAGGGGGCCAGTCTAAAGGTCTACAAGGGCTGGCATAACGGTCTACACAGCGGTCAACACAAGATTACATAAAGAGCTGCACAGAGGAGGCCAACACAATGTCAGGTCTACACAGAAAAACTCAGCAGCCGCAGCCTGATGGAAAAAGGCAGCAGCGGAGGTAGTAACCGCCGCCTGATGGCGGCAGCCGGCGGTGGAGGCGAGCCTCAGTAGTGATAATAAGCAGGGCGGCTGTGGCTCAAGCCTGCGATCCACCAGGAGCTCGGTGCTGGAACTTTCTCAGCTGCAGCAGCAGCAGTAGCGACAGCAAGCGAGACCGAGCCCCCCAGTTCTCTCCTCCGTTGCAGTTGCAGCAACAGCAGCAGCGGCAGCGGGCAGGCAGGTCCGAGCAGGCAGGCCCGAGCAGGCAGGCAGGCCCGAGAGCGGCAGGCAGGCCCGAGCGACAGCTGCAGCAACCAGGTCCGAGGCCCGCGCGGCACTTCCAGCCGCCAAACTGGACCAGCCACGTCCTCGCCGGGAGCCGGGGAGCCTACCACGCCAGAGTTCCTCCTCACGATGGGGGCCTCTGTCAGACCAGAGTATGCCAAACCTGCAGCATAGCAAACTATTTTTTTTGCTTGATAAAATAATAGTTATTGTAAGTAATGCATTAAACATCTGAAGTCAAGGAAATTTCCTGTTGAAACTTGAAGAAAGGCTGACTCTATTGCCAATGATTTAAACAACACACAGAAAACCACACAACACTTTAATGATAAAGTATCTGTCATAATATTCCAGGCTTCCATGATGTTGGAACTGTAAAACTTTCTGTTCTGGAATACTCTTTGACAATCACATCTGGATGTAGCCACCTAAGCACTGTTGTCTAGAAAAGCTTGATTATTCTTCCTGGTCTCTGTGACTCACACATAAAGGATTTATTGCACATGCACAGCCCATGCTTTATTAAACCTTCCAGAGCAGAGCCACCATATTTTGGGAGCTCTCGCTGCCCATGTCAGGGTCTGTTCTCTCCAATTTATTTCAAATCCTTTTTGTTTGCTGTTGAGTTGCCTGTACTTTGGAACTTCCTCTCTATTTCAATCCTCTGAACTTTTCTAAATCGTATCTTCTTGTTCTGCCTATTAACAGTGCTGCCTTGAGTTTGTTGGGGAAATCGTGAGACAGAAGTGCAGCAAATGAAGTAAGAACCAGCAAAACAATAAGAGCAACAGAAGCAAAATGAGTTACTCCATTTTTCATTTTCTTCTGGTAAACCAAACCCCATTCCCACCTCCATTTTTTTCTTAATAGGTTAATGGTCATGTCAATTTGCTTACCCCGTTTCAGGTGCATATATGGGCTAAAGTATTGTTTCAAAGAGTGTGCTGAAAAAGCTCCACAGCTAGTGGACATCCTGAATGCTTGCTGTGCTTAGGGGAAAGGCCCAATGTGGGGGGTTGTAAACACTGCCTTGCTTTTACCTCTCAGTCTGCAAAAATAGAACAGCTTGTCTGTACACTCTTCGGACAGAAAGATGGGAGAATTCCAACTTTCTGTCTGCAACTTATTCTTAACTATTGACCTCAGTAGCCATCTGTTATTGTTCACCCACTTTGGCAGCACTTACTGGTGGAAGATGCATTAACATCAGCTTGGGGACAAACTAACTTTGTATTCAACACCCATACCAAGATGATACTGGGAGATGCCACTGATTTGGCACTAATACATGGTCACACCATCTTGATGGAAACTTCTTTGGTGAAAGATCAGAAACAGCATAAGAAAAAGGAAGAGACCATTCCAAAGTTTTTGAAAGACTTGAGACTCAAACTGAAGAGTTTAGGTTGTCTTTGATACTGAGGATTACTGATGAGAAAGAGCAAAAAATAATAAGAGGTCAGGTAATGAAGACTGATCATGAAGTTCCCTGTGCCTTTGTCAACAGTTTTGCAGTCATGACTTTAGTTTAGACCACTGAGCCATAGCAATGAGTTTTTGTCTTCACAAAGTCTAGTGTCTATCTTGAAGTTCATGCAGCCATGTTTCCATGTTACCAAAAGAAAAATATATGTACATAGCATCACAATTGGAAGAAAAGATTTTTTAGAAATCAGCCTAATTCCCCTACAAATTACCTGCTCTACATTTTGCTAGACAGATGGCCTTTCTGAACAATACAATCGTAAAGAACATTATCCTCAGGCCTATTATTATTTTCATTTTGAAGTAATCAGTCCATGAACTTAATGTATTAGTATAGTATTTCAATATGCAACATTGTTTTTTTATGTTTGGAAGAGAATCATAAAATTGTAGAATCATATAGTTGTAAAAAGACCACAAGGGCCACCCAGCCATGCATATTTGAAGATGTATAAAAGGGAAAGTCAGTGACCCCGGTGGCGCAGTGGGTTAAACCACTGAGATGCTGAGCTTGTTGACCGAAAGGTCGCAGGTTCAAGTTCGGGGAGTGGTGTGAGCTTCCACTGTCAGCCCCAGTTTCTGCCAGCCTAGCAGTTCTAAAAACATGCAAATGTGAGTAGATCAATAGGTACCGCTCCGGTGGGAAGGTAATGGCGCTCCATGCAGTCATGCTGGCCACATGTCCTTGGAGTTGTCTACGGACAACGCCGGCTCTTTGGCTTAGAAATGGAGATGAGCATCAACCCCCAGAGTTAGACAGAACTGGGCTTAATGTCAGGGGAAAATCTTTACTTTTACCTACAACGCCTTTATCCTCATTCTGGTTTGATTTTGGAAGAAATTCCACACCATGGTCTCAGCTGAAAATAAAAAGATACTTTTCTGTCTCAACAAAGGATTGCTCTTGGTATTATCTCTCCTATCAGCCACAACAGTTACAAGTTGGACAGTTTCTACTATTGATACTGGAATAGATCCAGTGTGCTCTTGTCTAGCTCAAGTGCCTTTGACAACCTTACAACTAATCAATTCATTGCGCTCTTCAATTCCCATGAAGCCATGGTTATCATACTACTTCTGTGTAACACGAAACCTAGATATTGCAAGTCCATTATAGCTGCTTAGGGCTCTTTGGCACTGTGCCTATCCCAGATATATCAATTGGTGCTCATACATACCTCGCAAATGAACTCTCTAAAAATTGTAATATACTGTTTAAATTTAAAACAACATGAAAACAATCTTCTCAATGACTAAAAATTCCACTCTTACAAAATTTGAAATGTAAATGTTTGTGATTTTTTCATGTTTTCTCTCAGTAATATTTGATTTTTTCCAGTAGTCAGATAGTGAATAAATTTCAGTTGTTTATAAGAACTCATGAAAACTTCAATTGTCTATAGGGATACATGGGCTGGATCTACACTGCTCTATATCTTAGGATCTGATCCCAGGTTACCTACTTTGAACTGGATTATATGAGTCTCCACTGCCATGTAATCTGGGTTAAGTAGATAATTTGGGATCAGAGTTGGGATATAGAGCAGTGCAGAAAGAGCTGTGGAAACTCTGTTGAATAACATTATCACAGTGAAAAGGCTTCTTTTTTCATAGTGTTCCTGTTACTTGGATATTAAGAAGTTGACTTTATATAATGAGCACAATTTTTGTTAACCTTGTTGTTGTTGTTCATTCATTCAGTCTTCTCTGACTCTTCATGACCTCATGGACCAGCCCACGCCAGAGCTCCCTGTCGGCCGTCACCACCCCCAGCTCCTTCAAGGTCAGTCCAGTCACTTCAAGGATGCCATCCATCCATCTTGCCCTTGGTCGGCCCCTCTTCCTTTTACCTTCCACTTTCCCCAGCATAATTGTCTTCTCTACGCTTTGCTGTCTCCTCATGATGTGGCCAAAGTACTTCAACTTTGTCTCTAGTATCCTTCCCTCCAATGAGCAGTCGGGCTTTATTTCCTGGAGGATGGACTGGTTGGATCTTCTCGCATTCTAAGGCACTCTCAGCACTTTCCTCCAACACCACAGTTCAAAAGCATTTATCTTCCTTCGCTCAGTCTTCCCTAAGGTCCAGCTCTCACATCCGTAGGTGACTACAGGGAATACCATGGCTTTGACTATGCGGATCTTACATTTCTGTATGAATATAGCAGAAAACAAGAAATAAAGCTATTTCTGCTGGGCTATCTCCTCATTACTTCTTCTATGTATAAGACACTGATATCATTAATTGGCATACATCCAGAAGATCATAACATAGCAGGATTTTCAAACACCGTATACTCGATGATGTTAGCCAGATAGTTAAGATAAGAGATATCGGTACCCAATATCTGAAATTACTTTCAAAATATGGTTTGCTCAGGAACTGCAAGGATTGACAGTAGGTATATGAGATCTGGGATTGTGATCTGGCAATATATTTTTCATTGATGTTTGTAATACTACTTATATCATATTTAATTTTAATATATTTTTCCTTTGGAGAATTGAATATATATTTTTTCCTGAACTTACCAGCAATGCATGCTTTCCTGGAAGTATGTCCAATGATCAAACACTAGGACAATCAAACTTACTTCTGAGTAGATATATATAGGAGTCCAATATTATATTAAGAAGAAAATTCCATTGAGTTCAATGAAACAACTTGGTATATATGCAACTTTATCCTGGAAACCTTTTTTTATATCACTCAACTGGTTCTAGAGCTCACCTTCACAATTTCTCTCTCTCTCTCTCTCTCTCTCTCTCTCTCTCTGTGTGTGTGTGTATTTGAAAGAGTATGACAATGGGATACTCTTTAAAATTTATTTGCTCCATAAAAAATGAGGTGAGTCACCTACACAATGTTTGCTTTCAAAGGAACTGCTTCCGGCATATAGTATTTTCATTCCACTTGAGTTAATTATAATTAGTGATTAACCCCCACCTTCTAAGATCAATATTAGGCACTTTCATATATTGAAGATCAATATTAGGCACTTTCACATATTGACTATATGTATAACACCAAAACAGGCAATGTTACTTGCAGGGCTATTCCCTATACACTTTCTAGCTATGTGAATTTGTTGGTTGTTTTCCCCTTTCTGGTAGTTCTCAATCAAAATTAAATCGGCAGGTAAAAACATTTCTCAGACATCCGGCATTTGTAAACTGACGAAGGTTGGGCTTTTAAAGGTGATGCGATTGAGATTTTAAAGTGGGTATAAAAATAATACATTTTCATATTTTTAATACTTAGTATTTTTAATAGCATACATTGTTTAATTGTTTTTAATTTTTATGGATATATTTTAATAAATTTACATTGTTTTTAATCAGCATTGTTTTATATTGTAGACTGTCTTGGGGAGAAAAGTAAAGTAAAAATAAAGAAAATAAATATTCTGGATGTGTGAAGATGTGATCCAAGATGAGTGGGAGCAGGAACAGAACAAATCAAAGGGAGGTGGGTGTGAGGGAACTCCGGGATCTTTCAAGAAAAAGCTTGGATGAAGAACCATGGACTTGAAACAAAAAGAATTAGAAAGTCTTGCTACGTCCAGGAACTTTTTGGTTTTCTACATTAGCTTTATTAAGCTGTGTAACGATGCGTTTAAATCTCTGAAACGCTAATCCCACTAGATGCCACCAAAAATTGTAACGAAGCCTCCCAGCTGCTGGCACCAAATTATGTAAAGAAGTACTATTTCCACTGAATGTGAGGAAGTACTAATTAGTTCCTTTATGCCAACAATATTTGTAAGGAACCTTCTTTTAGATATCAATTAAGCTGCCACCAATATGTTTAGAGACGCTGGTTTGTGTCTCTACTTATCCTTAGTTGTGTTGTGAGGTGACGCTGGTAGTGTGGAACGCACCAAGCATAAAAGCAATAGAGGAGGCAGGTTTGAAATACAAAGAGAACAAGTTTTATTGTTAACAGAACGTAATTGTTGCAGTTTTGAGACTTTGAACTTGGCACAAGGCTTGATGTTACAAAATGGCTAGTTTGAGATACATTCAAGCTTCTGATGTTACAATTCTATAAACTCCTTCTTTAGTGAAGTGCTTTTATTACTTCAGAGTTCCCTATTGTGAATATTCCACACTGTTTGTCCTATACTCGGATCAAACCACTGATCACCAGTCTTTCCTTAATGGCGATCCTTAAAACCCCTTCTGTTAGATTCTTTTAACCTAAGCAATCTAACAAGGTAACACCTTCAGCTCTCTTGCTGAAGAAATATTCACAAATCCTAAGAACTAACTGAATTCTCACAGCTTCACATCCCAGAGCCTTAACTGACTCTGAACCTCTTCCCCGGGTCTCATCCACCGGACTAAATTATTATTCCAGAGTCCCATTTGACTCTGCTACTTTCCCAGAGTCCTTTCTTGACTCTGCTCTTCCTCTCAGGGTCTCATCCTCCTGACTGGAAATTAACTGTCGCTTTCAAACCTTTTATTCCTTAAACTCCGCCCACCTCCTCTGAGGCCTTGTTACCATGGCAACCTATCTCTTACAGTTAGGCCATAGCAACTAATGTAATACCTAAATACAGATTCAAACACATTATAGATAACACTTTATAATAAACATTATAAATACAGTTTAAACACATTATAAATAACAATTTATAATAAACACATCTCTACAAGCTGCAATGGAATAATAGTTCCAAAGCAAAAATGCATCATTTTTCTATATATATGTGTGTGTAAAGCGTGTGGGTAGCTGTCATCTTAGAGGAGCCATTGCAATCTTGACATGGAGAATGTGCTATCTCAGACAGCATGTCCGATTTGTATTAACATTGCTATTTGTTTTAGATAACATCAGTGTCCCATTAATTACTTCTTGTTTTGACGAAATGTTTTTGAAATGATTAACCAGTACAGGCGGTCCCCGAGTTACAAACATCCGACATATCATATTTTATTATATTCTTTATTTCTATCCATGAGTCTTATGGACATGGACGACCAAGTGCCTGGCATTGTGAAGATACATCCCACATTGCACATCCTGAACAAATAAATGGATTAGGAGATCTGCAACAATTCTATGGCTGTATTATTAGAGGATGAATGTCTAGAATGTATAACAAGGCTTATAGAGGACCACCAGATATCATTCCAAGATGTGTCTAATGAAAACGTTAAAGCATCTTACTAGCTTTTAAAATCATTTTGTCCACATATTTATTACAGGTTAGAAAATCCAGTTTTGAACATCTTTACACATTTCATAAAAGTTAGCTTGTCACTATAGTGACAGATTAGTTTAGACTTGAGCAAGGATGGAGAATCTCTCTCCAATATGATTTCAGATCAATTAATAGGGTGGAGCCAAAGGTGAAAGGATGGAAGCAAAAATACCAGCATCCCACTTAAAGCTCTTACCACCAATAACTAAAACTTAGAGGCATTTTAACCTGTGAGGATTGAGAAATCCAATACAAAAGCTGAGAAATCAACAAATGATAGTGCCCTAGGACAAGAATGGATCTCTAGGGAACACAAGTTGTCCAGACTGGGATTGCAGGAGAATTTAATTTGTCCCCTGGGTAGTCATCAGATAGACTTGTATGGGCATATATTTTAAAAGTTCAAGACATTACAGTGGATTTCTATAACCAGTTACAAAGTTGCCAAAGCTTATTATCTAACTGGAAATCCAGCTCTATAGTCTTAAACTACAGCCCAAGACTCATTTGATTTGCATATTAGTATAAATCGTGACTCTTTTTAGCACCAGTGGGGGTAAGTAGTATTGTACCTATACTCACAAGTGGAAACAAAATAAATCTTGACATTTCCAGATTGATTGTTTTCATTATGTGTAACTAGAGCCCTCAAAGGAACTACGGTATAATGAGGGTTTAACTAGAAAGCTGCTGGCTTATACTAGTGATGGTACATAATTATAAACAGGATTGGCTCCTGAAATCGAATGCTGAAATTTCTTGGATGTGTTGAAGCTGAACCCCTTGAACTGAACCATGGACCTCTTGTTAGAAAAGGTAGTGTTTATGTAATAATTTTATATATTAATTGGATTTATATCCCACTTTTCTCCCAAGATGGGCTTCAAGGCTGCTTTAATGATGTAATGAATGAATGTTAAAATGATTAGAGTTGTTCTGAGAACATTTAAAAGTAGAAATGTTGCCTCTATTGAAGAATTAGACTTGCCACCTTATCATACAGGCTGCCAGAATAACCACATATATTAGCAAATTCAGTGGTGCATGTTGGGGTGTGTTATCCACATCACCCGACTCACCCATCGCCCCATCCCATGGGGAGCAGCATCGGTGGCCTGGCTTCCCTCCATTGTTGCTAGTGCAACACGATGGCATATGCCGGTTCCTTGATAGTTTAGCCACAGAGTCTCACTAGAAATAGCATTACATTGTGGGATGGGAGCCAGTGAGCTCTGTGATTAGACTATCGCTGAACCGGCATATGCCACTGAAACAAGTCCCGTGTAATGAGGTAGTTAACCTGCATCTACACTGTAGAATTAATGCACTTTAACAACATTTTAACTGCCATCGCTCAATGCTGTGGAATCCTAGGAATTGTAGTTTTCAAAAATCTTTAGCTCTTTCTGCTAAAAGGTTCTATCATCAGCCTACAACTTCCATGATTCCACAGCACTGAGCAATGGCAGTTAAAGTGGTGTCAAATTACATGAATTTTACAGTATAGATACAGCTTTGGTGTATGAAATGTTAGGTTACCAACTGGGTTTTTTAGTCTCTATTAGTTCCTTTACACTGCGTTATGCCTTTTTACTCCCACTGGAAGTAAATAATCATGAGAAATGTTGCTACTCTGTTTTGTTTCCAGATTCTGGGTTTGATCCTGGTTTTTAAAAAAGGGAGACAGAGCAGACATCAAAAAAAGTGGTGCCAAGATGCTAAGAGACACTTAGAGCTGCCCAAGAATGTCAGGCTCCCATTCTATGTTTATCTAGCAGTCTCAAGTGGTTAAGAGGGAATTAATATTAGAAAATACCCTTGGACACATGGGGCACTGTATTAACCACTCTCTCTGAGGACTGAGGTGTTGAACTACTTCTCAAAAGATCTGGCCTTCAGGACCTATGAGGGGAGAGCAAATACATCATGAGCATAGCAAGAGTATAGGTCGAAAGGAAGTGCTAATGTATTTATAAGAAATTGCATCTCATCTGTTTATTTTGAGTAGTTGCACTTATTTCAGATTTACTATACATTTTATGGAGGATTAAAATACTGCTTTTGTCCTTCAAAGGAGATGATTCTGACCCTGCTTAGAATAAATCAAGTGTCTCAAACAGGAGACATCAAGCTCTTTATAATGAACAACAGTGCTGCAGGCATATTTGTGTGTGACATGTGATCTCAGCCAAAGGAAAAGAAAAAGAAATGATCATATACATTGTTTTTACAAAGACACATTTATACAGCTGGTATTTGACTATTGACATTTGGCATTTAGGTCATTGTCTAGATGCAAAATCAATAGCCTATTTGTGGAGCTGGAATGGTTCAGTTTCCTAAGGATCTATGTTTCAAAAACATGTTTAGTAAGTATCACTAACAGCATATCACATTATTATTACACAGTGGTGTTTTGGTTTTTAGGTCTGTTCCTGGGGGTATTTGGGACATTGGTTCAGACAAGTGAATTCGATAGACTGCATTAGCTCTTGTTTCTTAGATATGCTTATCATAATTTCCTATGGGTGAGCAGATTAAGACTAGTATGTGCCATATGTTCTATAACTCAAAAACTAGAGATGATAGGGGAAAAACTTGTGCCATTTTTTTGGATCAGCAGGCCATATATACACAGAAACATTAGAAATACCAAAACGTGTGTTGGTCATTATATTATTCCTGAAAAATCTATTCTCAAATGCATGCCAGAATAAAATGTTTTTTTCAGCATGTTGGAAGATACAGAGGATGTTTTTCACCAAGTACTCCTGTGAGATTGGTAGGACAAAGAAGAGATCCTTCCCAGAAAACCTCAAAAAACATGATATTTGTGGAGAAGAATATGGTCCTTCAAATAACCTGGGTCTGAACTGTATAGAGCTTCATACATCATCACGGTCACTATACATTTTGCTCAGAAAGTACTGGGAGCCAGTAAAGGTGTTTTAACAAGGGAATTGTTAACAAGCTGCTGTGATTCTTTGGGTGAGCTGAAGTTTCCGAACACTCTTTTAAAAAGTCCTATGTAGAATGTGTTATAGTATTCCAAATGAGATGTAACAAAGGTACATGCCGCTATGGCTAGGACTGACATCTTAAGGAATTGTGTAGTTGAAATACTCTTGGCTACTTCCTGAACCTGAGTTTCCAGTCTTGGACTGAATCCCAGAGTACACCCAAGCTTTGGACCTTCATCATTAGGGGAAGTCTAACCCTATTCAGTCCAGACCAAACCCTTATTCCTTTTGTCTGACCAGAATAACCTCTGTCTTGTCTTGATTAAATTTCAATTTGTTTACCTTCATCCCATGCCCTTTCCCCATGTAGGTTTTGTTGGAACTTGTTCCCCTTTCTCTGAGAGAAACACAGGTTAGGCAAAACCATTTGCTAACTGCTCCTAGTGGGGTAATAGTGGGGAGCATGCCCTCATGCCTTACATCACCTCTCAAGTGTAGAGATCCCTGAAATTATTGCTCTTTGTTAGGATCCAGGGTTCTGCCAGTATGCAGGCAGAGGTTAATCAAACAACATCCAGCTTGGGTCAAAACTATTTTACTTAAAACAGTAACTTAAACACTTGGCCATTTCCAGGTCCAAGTTCAAACATAAAAATAGCACACAGCTGAAGTTACAAAGCAAAGTCTCAATATTGGGAGTGCAAATGCTGGTTCAGTATCAAGAATAAGCAGTAATCACAGTTGCAATCCAAGGGTCAAATGGCAAGGGTTCACTAAGTAATGTTCCAAGGTTCAAAATACAAAATGTAGTCATAGTTCCAAAGGTCAAGCCAGATAATCCAGAGTTCAAGGGAGATCAAAATCCATGGTCAAGAATCAGTCCAGGGGTTCAAAGTATATCAAGGTTGACAACAAGATGCAAGAGCAACAGAGTCCACAGCAAGATTATCACCATAGCAAGATTATCACGGTCCAGCAAGGTGCAGCCCAAGAGGTCAGGAATAATGCCATCCACCAACCTGGGAAAAACCACAGCTAAGTATAACAGATACCCTTTCCCCCAAAGAGCAGTCTCTACCAGGCTCTTTTTATGCAGCTGACCACAGCTGCATCCTATCTCTGCAGGCCTCCTCCCTAATCACTGTCGCCTATGAGCTCTTACAGAAAAATCACTCTGACCTTTAGAACCAGGAGGGAGATAGACTCCTTTCATACATTTTGCAGCACCACCAACCTGCTAAGCATGATATTATATTGACCATCATCAGACTGCCAGGCCTGCTGCTATACCAACCACCATCAACTGTAGGACATGATACTGTTATGCTTCAGTTGCTCATGTGGCAGGACTTATGTTGATTTAAGCACATTGTGTACTTTCCACTGTTCCTGAAAAACTGACCATTTTATATTTCACTTTTTGTTTTGATGTTTTAATTTTTTTAATCTCATAATAGTATATCAGTGTGTTACCAAAGTGAGCATGATGTTTTATTTTATAAAGAGACAACCACACTAGGTGGAATCCACATTGGCCAGTCTGTGGGTACACAGATTATTTCCATCACCAAAGACATCAATATTGAGTAGAGGGTCTGCACTATAGAAAAAGAGGAGAGAGAGACATTCTAAGGACTTCTCCTTTCACTTGCATGACATGCTGTCCCCACCCACTTTCTAAAGCGGTTTTGGGCTTGCAAATATTGCTTTCTCACTGCCTTACTCTAGCATGAACAGGATTTCACAAGGCACATTTTTTTAACAATCATGATACTATTTTAATATTTTATATCATCTCAGGTGGATTGACCCTTAGTTGAAAACCATGGGTTGCAAGTATACCTTTGCCCAATGTTTGAGTGCAATGACATACTTTAATCAAAGTATAGAGCAGATTATAACCATGCTTGTTGGCACAGTGATAGGTGATGACTCCAATAGTAACTCCACCTGGATATTATCTAAACATAAAGGAGCTATCCAAGGTGTTGAATCTATGTATCTATGGGGATGAGAATCAATACCTGGATGACTCCTTGAAAGTGTGGAGTAAAACTAAGATGAAATTTGCAGTGGTTGACACTTCATCCCACCTGTTGCTGTTCCATCCAAACCAGTGAAGAGAGTGTTTAGAAGCAGTTCTTTCAGCATCCTTAAATGGCCAAAGACGCATGTATTTGAAGTCTCTGCTTGCATATTTGGATGAATGCCTGTAGACCTAGAAGTGTCTGGGTAGATATGATCCTACTTCTCATGTGTTTATTTATTCATGGTTGCACACATGTGCTGTCATTGAAATAGCCTCATTTTAGCAGTTGCCTTTTTTATTAATTGATATTTGTGTCTGTTTTCTGATGAAGGAACCACTTTGAGACATTGTTTGCTTTCTGATGGATGCACTTTCTTTGTGATATTGCTCTCATGCTGGTCATCTGTCGCACTCTTTGTTTTCATTTTAAGGATGAGACTTTGACCACAATGATACAATTCTTAGAAGAAAAGACTTCCCAGAAGATCTGCACTTTGAAATAAGGTCTGAAGTATTCTCAGAAAATGTTTACCTAAGGTACTCCATAAATTCAGTGTGCCCAAAAATGTGATATGAAAACAATGACTTAGAAATACATCAAAGAAATAATAAAACTAGTTATTGGAATACAAAGAGGGGAATGTAAATAAAAACAGGCAGGCACATTTTCAGTGCCAAAGTACAGTCTGGGTGGAGGCCATCTTTCCTGCAAGATGAGTTCCTGCCAAAGGCCTGAATGCCTAATGGATTGCTCGGCACATTGCCCAGCCATACACTCACACATAATGCCTTTATAATCTGCCACATTACTAATTCAGTGGGAGACAAATCCCCCACCCCTCAACACATCATCCCTGATAGTAAGAAAACACCTGACGTCACAGCAGTCTGCTGTACCATCTATCCTTCAATGTGGCAGAGCTGGATAAGAACAACTCTTACATTCATCACAAGTGAACCAGGGAAAGGTTCTCCAGAGTGTATAATCAATATGCAACATTTCAAGTTTCTAGCAACAAGCTCTCTGCTAGAAAGAGTTTGACGAAAGGATGGCATTTAGGGGAACTGACCCTTCTTACCTCCTCTCCACTAAGAATACTATTGTGGACAAAAATGAAGAATATAATTAGTGTCATTTTTCTTTATATAGTACAGAAAGGAAATATGTATGCATATATAAATACTTTATTTTGAATCATTTCCAGTATCCATCTAATCCAGTTGCATCAGGGAAATCCATGAATCATTGATTGTTTCACAAATGAGTAGAATTAGCATCAGTTTTGATTACAATGAAGAATGTAAAGGGAGTAAGTGTTACTTAGTCGAATGGAAGAATCTCTAGACATAAAAGTCTGTGTAACATAGCATACTATGTTAAAGTGCAGCTTCAGGTGTTAACTTTAGGGTGCTATAGAATGAAACTGCCTAGATGTGTAACTTGTAAGGTGAAATTAGAATAAGCAGAAAATAATTTAAATTGACAGGTTTTACTATTCAGTGTATAATGTATGAACAGCCCCATATCAAACATATATCTCATTTACCTTTTGGCCACTTTCCTGGTGGATGCTTCCTTTATACAATTAAATGTAGTGAGCCCTTGGTATCCACTAGAGCAGTGGTTCTCAACCTGGGGTCGCCAGATGTTTTTGGCCTACAACTCCCAGAAATCCCAGACAGTATACCAGCTGTTGGGATTTCTGGGAGTTGAAGGCCAAAAACATCTGGGGACCCCAGGTTGAGAACTACTGCACTAGAGTTTAGTACCAATCCCTATACTCCCTCATATATACTAAAATTCATGGGTACTTTATGCAAGGTGCCCCTTATCTAAAACAATATATTCAAGGTTTTTCTTGTGGGGGTAGGGGATATATTCAAGTTATGAGTACAGATTGTGTGGATACAGGAGGCCTTAGTAAACTAAACTAAACTAAACTAAACTAAAAATGTAATAGTAAAAATAACAAAGTTTAAAAATGTTTTTACACTAAAAATGCTATGTCTGTATGCATTAACAAATTTTTAGGATGGGCAACTACATGAAGGATCAGGGTGCCCATGTTCCTCTCTAGACCTCAAATAGCTTATTTTGTATTCTTTACTTAAAATGCTCCACACATTCTCTAAAGGTGTAGAATTAATGTGATGTTATACAGCTTTAACTGTCATAGTGTAATGCCGTGGAATCAAGGGAGCTAGTTTGGTAAGGCAGAGAAGACTAAAGGGACTGTAAAACTGAGGATCCTTCCACACAGCCCTATATCCCAGAATATCAAGGGAGAAAATCCCACGTTATCTGAGTGTGGATGAAGGGCCCTTTCAGACAAGCTCTACATCCCAGGATCTGAACCCAGGTTTTCTGTTTATCCCAGATTATCTGGCAGTACAGCCTCATATAATCCTTGACTGACATTCATAATCAGAAAACCTGGGATCGGATTCTGGGATATAGAGCCTGTCTAGAAGGGCCCTCAAATAACCCAGTTCAAAGCAGATATTGTAGGATTTCCTGCCTTGATATTCTGGGATATAGGGCTGTGTGGAAGGGCCCTAAAACTCCTAGGATCCTTTAGCATTGAGCCATGTCAGTTATTTCCAACAATTAAAGAGCCAGCATGGTGAGGTTGTTTAAGCATTGGACAATGGACCACATCACATTGACTTCTTGCTTCGTCCTAAGATGCTTCCAGGAAGGAGCCATGACAGAGACTGCCAGAGCCCGTCACACAACACAGGGCTACTTCCGGCAGGGTTAAGTCCTGGAAGCATTCTAGGATGGAGCCCAGAGACTATGGGAGGCTTTCATAGAATCACAGATTTGGAAGAGTCCTAGTAGGCCACCCAGTCCAGCCCCTTACCAAGAAGGGGGTTGGACTGTTCTCGTTACTTACAATGGGGCCAGCACAGAGGGAGACTGAGCGGCAACACTTTCCCCTGTGTGATGGGGAAAATGGCAATACGGGGCACGGGGAGACAGTTTTCCCCACTGCCCCACAAATTTTCCAGGCTGCCTGGTGAATCTCCCATTTGGGACCTCAACGTGATGAGGTCCTATGAAGACAGGGGTCTAAATCTCTTCTCAGTCAAGAAAACCTACTGGTAACTTTAATTATACTTTTTGAGCCCAAGACAAAAGCAACCCTCCTCTGAACAAATCTTGTCTAGAAAACCTTGTGAGCATCACCTTAGGGTTGCCGTAAGTTGGAAATAACTGGAAAGCATACAACTACAACTACAACTACAACAACATAGTCATTGAGGGTGCCAGAACCCATCTATACTTGGAAAGATGAATGGCAATATATTACTTGTTTTTTTAAACACACACACAGGCAATTCTCCTGATGCTGTCTGAAAAATCTGGAGTGAAGGAAAAGCTTGGCAACAATGCTAGACAGCGTCTCACTCACTGTCTGTGTGATATTGGAAAGAAACATGAGAATGGGAAGGCACCCAGCATCTCCCCAGTGTGTTACATGAGAGGTAGATTGTGAGATGTGCATTTTATGGGAAAGTGGCTAATTGCACATGATAAATGGCAGGCCCTTCAGGAAGAGATGGCTTTACCGAATTACTGGCACCTTATCAGGAAGGATCTCAACAGGCAGGTAGAAACTCATTAGTCTAATAAAATGTTTAGAAGCAATGGTGGATTTTTTTGGTTGGTCCTATAAGTGATAACAAAGTTGGGATTTATTTTACTTCTTACACCATAGCAACAAAATAATTAATTTATGGAGATTGGTGTAAAATTATGCAACAGTTCTATGTTTAAATAATTGAAAGGAGGCTATACTGAAGATGGAGCCAACTTGGTTTCTGCTTCTCTAGAGAGGATTCAAACTGAAGGAAAAGAGTTTCCAGCTAAATATGAGGAAGAACATTTTTAAAGTAACCTGTTCAGTAGTGAAAGATGATTGAGTCTTCTTTTCTGGAGGTTTCAAACAGAGGTTGGATAGCCATCTAAGTGCTTTGATTGAATATTCTAGCATGGCAGAATGGAGTTGGACTGGATGGCCTTGGTGGTCTATTACAAATCTATAATTTTAAGATTATGAGTTCATCTCCACTGTAGAATTTATGCAGTTTGATACCATGTTAACTGCCATGGCTCCATACTAAAGAATCATGGGAATTGCTTGGTGAGGCACCATCACTTTTTAGTAGAGAATGTCCCTTTAAAATATTGAGGAAAGAAAGTGTTCCGATCTAGTGGACATCCTCAGTGTCTATTCTTTATTTCTGTTGCAGTGCTAGATTTGCCATGGCTTTATATTTCAGATGTTTTCTGCCTGAGCCTTCACTGCTGGAAACCATCTCTGAAGACAGTATAGAATAACTGCTTCGTTATGCCTCACAACCATTCAGCAAAATTCTTTCACCTTCTACATTTTTTCTAAGGAAACATCAGTGGCAATGTCTTTTTGCTATTCTTCTGTGTCAGTACAGATAACAACTTTGATCACTTCTTTTTCTTTGGAATCTGCAGCTTCAGAATGAATGCTTCTCTAGTACGGACACATGGCACTCTATTTATTAATGATCACTATACTGGGGAGATGTCTTTGATTTCTATGGTGGAGCTACTATGAGAGTGCAAAAGTGAAGAAAATAAAGCAATGATAGCTGGGATAAATGCAGATTTTGCTCTGACGCTTAGCAGTAAATTGCTATTTAAATCTGAAAGGATTGACCGTAAGACCAAAGTAAGGTAGAGACATGCTAAGGAAAAAGTATGGGAAAATTTAAAAGCTTCAGAATTATTAAGTTCTTAAGAATCTCAGCGCAAAGGAGATTAAGTATTACAAGATCATTCTGACCCTATCATCAACTAACTGGTACTTTGTTCTAATAACAATAACAATCTGAAATGTCAGGAAATGTTCAACATGAATAATTTTAATGTGTTATTTGCATGATAATCTCCCACTATGGTTTAATGGCTGCTTAGGGGTTGGCTGATATATATCCTATATGGTTTGCTATATGTTGTTATTGGCTGTTACTAAGCTGATTTCCCAAAACTGCTATAAATCGTAAGGTGTATGGCATGCTGCCGATTTTGCCCCACCTGATGAGGTCTTTATATATATATTGCCTTATGGCTTGTTCCACACATTTGTTCTGAAACTTGAGGTTATCTATGACACTAGAGAATTATATGCATGCTCTACTTAGATGTAAGTTTATGTAGATAGACAAAGGTATATGCAGCAGACTTTCTATATTATAGGAATTAAGGTAGAGATGGGAAATTTGGGGCTGTTAAAATGGCTGTACTGATATTCTCATAACTTAGATTTTGGGAGTGCATCTACCCTGTAAAATTAATGCAATTTGACATTACTTTAACTACAGGCAGTTGATAGCTGTAGACACTTGGCATGCAAAGGGAATAGTTTCAGGACTAGATTTAGGAAAAAGGACACATAGTGCTGTCCTTAATAGGGGAGACTCTGGTTCAAGTCACCATTAAGGAATAATGATTGCACGTTGGCCTTTTCCTAGTTACTTTTTCACAGCCTACACTCCTTGGTGGAATTATTTGGAAAAAATATCAGGAAATGCAGAGAGTCCCATACACTGCTTTGATATTCCTAGAGAAAAGGAGTATATATATTAAGTCATTCCGCAGCTAGGATTTCAGAAATCAAGGTTGTTTACTGAGGTGGGAAGGCCTGGTTTGGGCTGAAGCAAATTCCTAGGACTTTTCCTGCATGTTGTGCAACTTCTGAAGTGGCTTTCTGGTGGGCAACTATGAGACGGGGAGGCTTGAAAACTCTCTGTGTACATGCAGAAGTTTGCACAAGGTCCCTTGGACCTTGCTGTATAATGTACAACTGATATCTTTTTATAGCGGTTGCCAGAAAAGTGGGAAGAGATTTTCAAATCAACCTCTAACATGAAGAAACCATAGCTCCAAAGAGATTTGAATGCATATTGCTAGTGTATATCACCGAGCTATTTGTTATAAATAATTCAGACATCTTGAATATGAATCTACTGCCCTCAGCCAGCTCATTTTGCTTGTGCTATGCTCAGTCACGTTATCACAAATACATCAAATGTAAACATGGTGTTTTATAATTCAGTTAGGATAAGAAAACCAGCGAGGGTTTTATGCTGCATTACTTGTTTTAATGCAAGACTTTTATAGAGTTCACTCCTATCATCCGGTCAGGCTTCTCGGATTACTGTGAAGTAATGAGAGGGCAGAAGATAAGATTTGTTTTGCATTTTTTTCTTCAACGAAAAGAAAGTGACAAGAGTTTTCTCAAAGGAACAGTGAGCTTTTCACAAAGAAACCTATATTTGGAGAGTTCATGTACTCATGAAATTTTGGCATTAGAATGGCTGCTTCTGTAGCAGAGTGACTGCTGATTTTTATTTCCTATATTGAAACCATCTGCAACATTTGGATGGCGTTCTCAGTTTCAAATAAATGTGTGGACAGCAGAGTGTAAATAAACGTGGATAGACTTTATTGAAATTAGGAGTCGTTGCATCCTGTGTCTAATTGGTTCAGCCTGCAATATCAGGCATTAATTATTAAGCAAAACCAGGACACCATGCTGATTTCAGATGGACTACTGGTCAGGCTGTGTCGAGCAAATTGCACACTCCTAATATTTCTTTTTCCAGGTGTAAATTGGTTGCTGCTGACACCAGTTGGCATGCAGGGCTCACTAGGTTAAAATGTAATTTTCAATGAATAGGATACTAATATTAGAAATGAGACCTTTGTCTCTTGAAATTAAAGTGCTTGTAAAGATGAAGCTGGCAGCTCGGTTTATTGGATCCCGAAGAGATAATACATTGAATCATTCATTTCCTTTCCCCATTCTTTTTTTTGCTTTCCCTAGAAATACTGGCTATTTCAAATCATTTCAAACTTCTAATGAATTTAGCACTGACTGACATCTCTGTACAAGATCAGTTTTCAGATACACTTCATGTTCTCATAATCTCAGGGCATGTGATCTTTCCTCTATGTTGGAATCAAACTTTAGTGCATTTTGGCACGTGGAACCACCGTTAAAGAGTGTTTTCTCACTTATTCAGTTCAGCTTCTGAAGATGTCAAATCGTGTTTTGGACATGTTATAGAATCCCTCAGAGCCATTCATTTTTTGACCTTGTTTCATTATAACTTACTTCTAAACAGCATAAAGTCTAAACCAATATGGCAGTAAGGAGGAGACAATTTCAATAGAGATACCAATTATTGAAAGGTTGAGCCATCTTTAGAAAGGATAGGAATGGCTATGAACAGTCTGTTGTGTTCTTTTTGCAGGTGCTAAGTGAGATTAATCTTAATGTGGTTGGGTAGTTTCAAAGAATTGTGTTTTCCCTTTGAGATCTCATATGAGGAGAACTCTATCTCAAGTCTCTGTTAAGATCTGAAATGTTTCTGTAGCCTAACTACAGTAGACATTGAATCAATTTCTGAATGATAATTCAGTACTTATGTAAATTCCATTAACTCAGTAGATTACACTAATTTTAACTAGAAATTGGATTTAGACCCATGAATACAAGGGTGCTTGGTTCTTTACTGTGCTAAGGATGCATCTGCTCTGTAGAATTAATGCAGTTTGAAATGACTTTAACTGCCTTGGCTCAGTGCTATGGAATCATGGGATCTGTAGTTTGGTGAGACACTAGCACTATTTGGCAGAGAAGGCCAAAGACCTTGTCAGACAATTACTTCTATGATTCCATAGCACTGGATCAGGGCAATCAAAGTGTGCCAAACAACAGTATAGATGCACACAAAGTGGTGGTTTATCTTGGTCTTGTATAAAAATTAGCTTTCTTTAAAATTGACACAGTTTTGTAGGGTTATATTGTACACTGGAACAATTTTTTGAAGGAGAGATTTTCTAGGAAAATGAAAGAGATAACTCTATAAATACATGTAATAACTCAAGAACCTTTTCTCATGGGGGAGGATGGATGAAAGCATCTCCCTTTATTATTCTCTCAACAATAAAGGGACATGAAAGTTTAGAAAACACAGCCAGATTACTTACTTTGTGAGGGATGGGGGTACAAGAGAGAAAAGCACAGTCCATTTTATGGGGGGGGGGGAGTTGAAGGAGGAAAACCATTTCCCCCATTTTCATTGGTTACCCCCCTACCCCCTCCCCATATCGCAAACAAGGGTTATTTCTATGACAGAGACACGGGTAAGGGGAATAACAAGAAAACAGGGGAAAATGGTTTTACTACTTCAACCCACCCTACCTCCCATAAAGTGGACTATCCTTCTATCTCTAGCACCCCCTTGTGGTCTCCACCTGGATAATGGAACAGTACCAGATGTTGGAGTGTAACCTAGAATGTTGTAGGGGAACCTAGAATGCATTTGACCCTTGCATTCAGGTAAGTGGGTGTGAAATTGCAGCTGAAGCTCCTTAGCATATCTTAGAATTGTGAAGCTTTAAAGTAGAGGTGGCCAACGATGCCTATATGAGATAGAGATTGGTGAAATGTTGCACATTTTCTAATTTGTTTTCTCTTTATTATTTTTAATTAATTTTAAAATGTTTGGTTAAAATACAGTGGGAGAAAAAATATAATATACTTTATAGTCTACACAAAGGAGTATGCTCCTTCTTCACCTTCAAAAGACAGAAAGATATTTAAAAGTGCTGCACCAGTAGCCAATGAAGACTGTGATGTAGACCCTGCTTTCTTTCTTATTTCCCTATTGCCCTGCAGTGTTATAGAGTTACATTCCACTTTAACTACAACATGTGGGATTCTGGGATTTATAGTGTAGAGATGACCATTTACAATTCGTAACCATGGAATTCTTGGACCTCATGAAACTACAAACCCTAGAATTCTATAACAGTTAGTGGAATGTAGTTACAGTGGAATATAGTAGGATAGAGCTCTTGCTCCCATGCCCTGTTATCTCCATCTTTCCTTTCTTGTCTTCCATGCAATCCAATTCTGATACCAGATTATCTATTTTGAACTGGATTATATGAGTCTATACTGCCATACAATCCAGTTCAAAGCAGATAATCTGGTATCAGAAATTGGATTATATGGCAGTGTAAATGGGGCTTCGGAGAACTAGGAAAGCTGCTGCTACTGCTAACAGGCTCTTATAAATGCAGCACTTGACTTCACTCTTGCCATCTGAGGTAGTAAAATTGGAATTTGTTTACACTAGTCTGGTGTAAATCTGGCCCAGAGCAACACCAATTCAGCATGTACATGGTGAATCACGAGCCATTGTCCAGATGGGTGGGACTTCCTACCTCGTTACATGTGCTGTTGGAATTTATGGGTATCGCCACATCTTGGTGGTGCTCAGGTATGGCGACCTGTCACCCTGTGCTCCACTTCATCGTGGCTGAACCCCCCTGCCTCGTCAGTTGGAGGGAAGGCTGTTTTTGGCAGCTCAACCCCGCTTTCCTTATGGATAGATCGGGAGCCTGCAGTTGTCTGCTCCCACCATTTTTTTTCAGTGGCAATTTAGCCAGAGAGCCACCCTGGAAGTACTTCTCTTAATTGGTTCCACTGGGCTGTCACTTTCCCCATGTCATTGCAACTACTGCTTGTAGCCAGCCATGGACTTCCATTTGAGCCCCTGACTGCCATAGTCATTCCTGTGGTGTGCATGCAGGACCATAGCTGTATGTGTGTGTGTTAATGGTTCTAACCCCCCCAACCCCAAAACCTGGTTTACTCATGAATTTTAACTGGTTACCCAGTTTATACATCAACCAGGTTCCTTTTTTTAACCTGATGCATTTCAAGGCAGAATTGAATTTTTACCCACCCACCCCTTTCCCGGCTACAGCCCTGTCTGCTTGACATGAAAGGAGGAGGGGTCAGTCCCAAACATGACTGGCAAAGGCCAGGCAGTCAGGCAGAGTTGTGTCACTGGCTAGGAACAGCAGTGCTGACAGGGGGATGAAACATGGTCTTCTCCTGCACTGTGATAATCTCTATCTGGATAGTGTATCAGGGAAAATTGGATCTGATTCAGCTCTGGAGTTGGCTCTGAAGCCCCAGGATACTCCAGAGTGTCATACAAACTTGGGAGTATCTCCTGACTTTGGCTGGATCTATACTGCCATATAATGCAATTCAATGCAGTTTAAACTGCATTATTTGGCAGTGTAGATCCAAACTCCATTGGAAGCAGGGCAGGTTTTTGGTTTGCGTCAGAAGCGACTTGAGAAACTGCAAGACTGTTCTGGTGTGAGCGAATTGGCCATCTACAAGGATGTTGCCCAGGGAACACCCAAATGTTTAGATGTTTTACCATCCTTGTGGGAGACTTCTCTCATGTCCCTGCATGGGGAGCTGGAGCTGATAGAGGGAGTTCATCCGTGCTGTCCCCAGATTCGAACCTTCAGTCCTGCCAGCACAAGAGTTTAACCCATTGCGCCAAAGTCAAAATCCCTGGGATGCTAACTGAAAGCCACAGTATACTATGATATATTTTTGCAGTCTTATCTCACATCCCACAGTCTGGGTTTCCTTTTTCTAAGAGTTGGAACTGCAGAGGAGTTGTTGTTAGGCCTCCCTGATTATAGCACTGACTGCCTGAAATTCCATATTCAGGAATGTCTACCTTGCAACACCCATTAGCCATGTAGGCTGTTAGAATCATAGGCTGTTCATCTTGGATAGATTACTTTGTTGCTGATATAGAGTTGTCATTGTATTCCTTTTGTTGCATTTACATATCTGCTTATTTTAAAAATCACACACACCAAGTTTTTTTTATTTGATGTTATCCTGCAACAGCTTGTGGATTTGGAATAGAAAATTGTTCATAAATAAATGCACACATAAAGTTAAGATTTAAGAAGAATCTTCTATTGCTGCCCAAATTTAGCTGGTGTGCTGTTTGCCCAGAAGTGTGTTGCTCTGAAAAGTTTGAAGAAAATTGGTTCAGCTATTTTCTACTTAGCCAAGTGTTTTTCAGCTGTTAAGAAAATTGGTTCAGCTATTTTGCGCTTGACTAGTTCAGTCTTGTTTAAATTGTCAAGGTTGGTATATCTGTAGTTCTGAAGCAGGAACCTGCATTATGTCCTACTGGGAAGATGAAAGAGCATTGCCTACAAAGTGAGCAAAGACTCATACCATTGTTCATTTGCATACATTAATATAAATAATAGCAATTTAACATTTGGTCAAGCTTAAGGGTGTTTGAAACCTCCTATTGGATTAGGAGATATAATCTAAGTGCTGAATGTTTGGGTTTGAAGTAATATACAGCATGGTTAGCCGTATTCAGCTGTTATTTGACTAGAGGTCTGACTGTGCTGTTAGGTGTAATGGTTGCCATTCAGCAACGTGTGAAGTCCACATGTTCCTCACTTCTGTGACCTGATGTTATCAGCTCCAGCTCTGTCCTTAGTATAGCACAAGATGATTCAAAGGGTCAGAAATTGGCTAACCTCACCTATGCATTGGCTAACCTGTATCATCTAGAGGAGTGAGGATACAAAAAAATATGATATGAGGGACCGTTACATCATAACCTCATATTTAGTGGAAAGAGTGTGAAGTTTGGGCCTTGCCACACAGGCACAAAATTCATCCTGAACTGGCATAAAAATGCTGGTTCTGAGCTGCATATTGTCTACATGTGGCTGCCCTGTGGTACCTCAGCCCAGCCATACTTGCCCTGTGGTACCTCGTAGCCCAGCAATACTTTTCAAGCTTCCCAGCATGTTGTTTTTCCCCCTCCCTCAAAAATGTGAATACCTCCTTACTGTTGCAGCAAGGTCTGTAATTCCTGGATCTGCATCACTGAGGACGTAATAGAGGTTTGGAGTGGGAAACCCTCTCCTGTCCTCCAAAGCTCCATTGTGTCCTGAGTGACACAGATCTAGGAACAACAGATCCTGCTGCAACAATGAGGAGGTATTCACATTGTTTGGCAGGAGGGGGAAATGGGGTGGAACAGGGTACAGGGAGGCTCAGGGAGCACTGACAAGCCACCTCCCCAGGCTGCCTGAGCATGGGATAGCTGTGGAAACAGCATCTGGGATTGTGTGTGGTGATATGAGATGGCAGTCTCCATTGCCAGAGCACCAGCAAAGTCTAGATCAGTGGTTCTCAACTTGTGGGTCCCCAGCTGGTAAACTGGCTAGGATTTCTGGGAGTTGTAGGCCAAAACACCCGAGGACCTACAGGTTGAGAACCACTGATCTAGATTTTCCTGAAACATCCAGATTTTTTTCTGGTATTTTTTAAAATCTGGAAATAAACTGGATTAAAAGGTTTATCTTGGGTTAAAACTTGAGCAGCTCTGAGTCCCCTTGGGGAGAGGGGGTAGGATATAAATACATCATCTACATCATCATCATCATCATCATCATCAAAACACTGCACTTTGTGTGGCAGTGTAGATGGCACCTAAGACAGATGTGGTAGATCTAAAAGGATATTTGCAAAAATGGATGTTTTCTCACAAAAAATGTAGTATGCTTTTTGATGAGCACATCTCCTTTGCATCAAATATAGGCAGATGCATATGAAATATTGTCAAACGATGACCATGTCTCGTCAGTTGTCGTGGCATATCAAAGATTGCTCATCAGTTGCTCTCAAACACTAATATCTATTGCATGTCAGTTATTGTTGAATACTGATCATGATTTCAAATACTGACTGCTGGTGTAGGATAGTTTGTCAGAGCTTGTCAAAATACTGACTGCTTTATGTTTTATATCAGCAGGTATTGACTGCTGCTTTACATTCCTTTGGAGATCAAATTATCATGCTGAATACACAATATTTGTGGAATATTTAGACCTCCAGTGAACATTCATGATTAGAATTTGTGAAGAATATGATGGAAAGTATTTTGAACATTTCCACATTGTTCATTTTTGCCACTCTTTCTTAAAGTGCAATCATATACCTGAATTGCCAATAGAATAGCCCAAGTAGAAAACACATTCATGTTTGGTTTTTAAATTTACATAGATGGGTGAGTTTAAACAGGAAAAATTAAGGTGGAAATAGTAAGCGTGGTTACATGGGAGTAAGCAGCATTGGATCCACTGAGGCTTACTTCGAAGAGATGATACCTATGACTACTGAGTTCATCACTCACAATTAAATAAGCATTTCACATTCTTAAGAAACTGCTACCGATGGTGCCCTACACACAACACAAGCTTCAAGTGTGGGGCAGAGGTATCTTGCTGATTCTAAAGTGTGGGTTTTTTCCTTGATTCCTGAGTTGATTGGCAAGTGACTTCTTCAATTTCCCACATAGAGACTTGTAAAAACGCATGTTAACATATGATGGGAATCCCCCCTTGCCCGCTTGTAAATGCAACAATTAACGTTATTGTGGAGGGAGGAGCATGGATCCATTTTAAATCCAGTTTCTGCCTCCTGCAGAATTCTGGGCCGTGTAGTTTATAGAGGGGCCTTTAAACTGCTCAGCCAGACTGGTCTTGGGCCTCACTAAACTACAAACCACAGAATTCTTCCGTGGGCAAAAACTGGATTTAAAGTGGATCCATGCTCTAGTGTAAACTGCTGTAGCTCAATGCTATGAAATCCTGGGAACTTGAGTTTTACAAACACTCTACTAAACTACTAAACCACTCAACTACAACTCCCAGGATTATACACAGCTGTTTTCCAAATGCAGACACTAGCAACATACACATAAATCCCTCTCCCCAACTTTCTCTCTTTTAGAGTTTGTA
The DNA here is from genome assembly GCF_037176765.1 of Anolis sagrei. Lineage (NCBI taxonomy): Eukaryota > Metazoa > Chordata > Lepidosauria > Squamata > Anolidae > Anolis > Anolis sagrei. The sequence continues at coordinate 138,406,506 of NC_090021.1, read as the reverse complement.
ATACCAAGAGTGTAAATACTTCCATTAGCTATTTATCAGAATGCACTTTCTGGAGCATAACCATATACTTACAGATCCCAGTATTAGACGGCTGAGGAAACCTGAGCCCAATTTTCAGTTTCATTGCCCAGATTATTTTTGATAGGCCAAAACAGTTTAAGACCATTTTAACTCTGGCCTCGGATAGTGCTGAGGCAGCAGTCTCTTCAAGTCACAAATTAGGCAGGAAAGCTGCTGAAGCAAGTAACATCTTTAACTATGCGAGAAATAAAATATAACAAGTAGATAGCGGTTTTTTTAGTCCAATTATAAGTTCCAGTGTTCCTATTATGATGAGGGTTGCTTTGCAATTTCTTCCAGGGGCAAATTGCTCTAGTTGAGTCAGGAGTTAACTGGTTGTAAGTTGACATAGCGGCATGGGGTGCTATGTGCATGAGTTTTTAATGCCAATTAATAAGTGGAAAGCCTGTCATTCTGATAATGAAGCTGGCCCATGGTAGACAGGTATGTGTGTGCCTTCATATGAAAGCCTTCAAGCACCACTAATGTTAATTAGCAACCTCCACCCCCAAAACACACACACACACACCTTCTACCTACCTTTTGATTTTCACAAGAAAGACCAATTAAATACAGAAGAGAAGTGTGTTGCACTGTTAGACGAATAGGTGATGTGTATTGCCCTGTGTTGAAGCACTATTCTGTAGCCACCAAAACAGTGTCATTTTGGAGCTTTTACTCAGAGAACACAGCATTTTCCACTCCTTCTAACCCAATATGAATCTCCTCTAGTATACAAAATAGTTTGTTGCTGCAAACTCATTTGCTCAATGTCTGAAGTGTCACCTAGATATGAGTTAAAAGTATTGCCATCTACACTGCAGAATTTATAGCAGTTTGATATCACTTTAACTGCCATATCTCTATCCTATAGAGTGCTGGGATTTTGTGGTTTGTTGTAGCACCAGAGTTCCCTGGCAAAGAAGGATACTTTTTTTCCATTTCTACCCTGCCTTTCTCTACCCCAGAGGGGACTCAAAGCAGTTTATAATCCGGCAAAATTCAATGCTACACAGGTAAACAATAAACACATCTCAGCAAAATCAACACATATAAGCAATTAAAACACATATCAATCAATTAAACAGATTAAAATCATATAAAATAACCAATTGTATGGTATTTCACAATATTACAAATCCAGGTTTCCATAGGATTGAACCATGGCCTTTAATGTGGGGGTTAAAGTGCTATATGCAGTATGGATCCAGCTGAAGAGGCCTCATATAGGGCTGATGCTTTGGAGTGGGAGGGGAAGGCCATATTAAAACAAGAAATATAAGTGCTCGGGTCTAATATCAGTGTTAGTCTGGAAGTGGCCCTTCTATGTTCCTTTTGACGTAAAGAGGAAAATACTGAATTCAGAAAACAATTAGGCCAAACGTCTTCTGCCACCAACACCATCAACATATGTTCTTTGATCATCACTGCCGTTAACTGTCTGCAAACCTAGACCCACGTACTCCATATCCCCAAACTCTCTGGCACCACCTGGAATTTGCTGAAGCTCTTAAAAGTAAAATAATTGCAAATGCCAGGTCTTCTCATCTTCAAACAAAGCACAATTTTTGTAGCTTAGAAACGACTGGGACACTTGACCTGAAGCGGGATGTACTTCCTTTCTCAAGGCTCTTCTTGAAATAATTGGCATGATGTTTGGCAGCACTACCAGTAAATCCACCTGGCCATAGCTTCTGGTTCAGAAAGGGAACAGCTGCTTCCATTTACTATAGAGCTGGATCTCATTAGGAATATTCTAATACTCCAATTTTACTGCAGTGAGATATCATTAATGGTGCCATTAAAAAAGGAATTGCAGGGCAGTAGTCCAGGGCTCTTCTCAACAGAAAAAGTAGGAGGGTCCATAAATGTAGCAGGTCCGGCTTTCACATATTAAAGTAAATATGAGATCCAGTTTCTTACTTTAAAAGCACTTTATGGCACAGCACTGACATATTGTTTTGAATGCTTCTTTCTGTGTGAGTCAATTTACCACTGAAAGTCACACATACACAGCTTTCAGCGCTAATGGTGCATCTACACTGTAAAATTAATGCAGTTTAACATCATTTTAACTGTCATAGTTCAATGCTATGTAATTCTGGGTATTGTAGTGAGGTAAGGCATTGGTAGTCTTTGGCTGAGAAGATCTTGGAAAACTACAAGGCCTAGGACCACTGTTCGAAAGGTCTGGTGAGCATCCGCTAAACCAGATCAGCCAGGACAGAGAAACAAGCTTTCCTGGTTGAAGACAAGCCTCAGAGGTTTATTACAATTCATCTGACAAAGGTCAAGTACAAGCAATTTGCTTCTAAAAGTACAAGCATAAAATATAGAGAAATGCAGAACATCTTATACAGTTCTGACAGCTGTTCAGGCTTTCTGCTCCCTCGCCTGATTGGTGGGAAAAGAGAAAGACTAGATCCGCACTGAGATTGGCTGGGGTTTCTCTTGGTGACGCAGTCTACAGATGGGATTCCTGTGATGGGAAGAACAGCAGCTGGGGATTGGTCTGTTCAAGGAACCAATCCATTACAATGAAATCCTTGGAAGGGGGGTACAATGATGGAGACATTCTGATGAGTTTCTGATTAACTCAAGTTCCATGCGAGACAAAGATTCAAAACCCAAAAGACAAAGCTGTTGTTTCCAAACAATCAAGGGTCTGACTGCTGAAACTGATAAGTAAATGTGTCTGCATTTATTAAGCTCCCTATTCCACTGGAGCAGCAGAATCTCAGCCTCAAGCTGAATGAACAAACATCCTGAGCTTATTAATGCAGTTTAACACCATTTTAACTGTCATAGTTCAATGCTGTGTAATTCTGGGAATTGTAGTGTGGTACGGCATTGGTAGTCTCTGGCTGAGAATGCACAAAAAGTATAGAATTGCTACAAAAGAGACAAAACTTCAATTCCTGAGCATACTAAAGCTATCAAATATTAGAAGAATTATGGAAGTCAAACTTTGTTGACAAAGTGGGTCATCTATCTGCATATATAAAGGTTCTGATAACTATCTGGCTTGGGAAATGACTGGAGGAATCCTGTCCACAGTCCACTTTACCAAGAGATTATGCAAAAAAAGATGGCTGCCTTCAAGTTACAGTTTGATACATATATTAACATCAGTTTATACACTTCATCTAGTAGGAACTGACACAGTACAAGTTAAAAATACAAGTTATACAAAAAGAATAATCATATTGATACCCTTTATTTAAAAAGGTTATAATTGATAGTGTGTGTAGGATACAGCTGCTGCTATGTCCAGTTCGAAGTCTCTAGCATTTTGTAATTTCACAACTCTGGACCTCCAAAAAGCTTCTTCACTTTTTATGTCTTCAAGCCTGAACTTTTACACCTCCAGGTCAGAGCCAGAGCCTTAACAACTGGCCTAAACTTTGGCCACTTGGCCAGGGGTTGGTGCTCCATTTTCTGAGTGTAGAAAGTGCTACATACTGGTCTCCTGACTTTAATGAGATAATCTGCCATGTTTGCAGTAATGTGTTTATAGAGTCGATTAACAATGAATTTTCCACTGATAAAATAATCCTTACAACCAAACACAGTCAGTCAGTCTGTCTGTCTGTCTGTCTGTCTATCTATCATCTATGTATCTATGTATCTATGTATCTATGTATCTATGTATCTATCTATGTATCTATCTATCTATCTATCTATCTATCTATCTATCTATCTATCTATCTATCTATCATCTATCTAATTTTTCTCTATTTCTGATGTATAGAGATAAATTTCATTACACGTGCAATCCAAAAAGCCACACCATTGTAGCACAACACAAATGTATACACTCAATTTTGTGGAATCATGAGAAGTGTAGTTTGGTGAGGCATAGACACTCTAACACCTTATAGAACATGGAAGAGCTAGTGTTGAAACTAATATGGCAATATTAATTCCAAAATTAATTTATTAACTTCAATGCTTGCAGTGAATATTATGAAATTAATTTAACATTTATCATTCATAATGCTTTGGTGTTATGTTATTTTTACCTTTTCCATTGAAATAGCTAAAAATTACCACCCTCTAAAATGGCCCTCAATGAATCAAAGTAATGTGGAGTGTCATTCCTTACTCACATCATTAGCTTTGTTGATGTTAAAATGATTAAAATGATGATTTACAAAGCCATTGTTCAAATTATAGGTAGCAAATTAATTTAATATAAATTAAATTGGATGCAATATATAACTTTTTAAGAATAGCCTTAAGTATTCTAATCCCCTGTTTAATGACATCCAACACTGTGGTCATCAACCTGGTTGATGGTGAAGAAGCATCTTCCTTTTGTATGCATGGAATCTCCTGCTATTCAGTATCATTAGACAATTGGTTCCAAGTTCTTGCATTGTGAGCGAGACACCTCATTCAATTTCTTAATAATTTATATATCACATCATAATTTTATGCACCTTAGTTACATTCTTTCTTTTTTTATTTTATCCTTAATTAAGAGACCACAGACATGGGGCTTTATTACACAAAGGAGGCAAGCCACTTTCAAGTAGGTCCAATGTACTACACCATGTACATCCTGCTGTCAATCTGACTCTCTATCTGTCTCCTGCTATTGAAGACTAAATCCATTAATAGTGGTCAGTACCACAATGTTCTTATCACCTATGGTGTGTGATTGGGCTGTTCCACATCTGTACTGGCATGCCGACACTGAATTAACATTGAGGTGGGATTCACCTCCTCTCCCTCTCTTTCCCGTTCCCCTAGCTATTCCAGTTCCATTGCTAGAACTGTGTAATTGCTTTAAAACAATTTTTAAAATTACAGAGCAGTGGAAATGTGGGAAAGAAGGGTTATGAGGGTATGTGGAAATACGGTTATGGAACCACAGATCAGCATATCAGCACTATTGCATGAATGGAGAGAGCTGTGATAACAGGGGTGCATATGCTGTATGTATCTGCTATTGTTCATGAAAGTCCATAGTAGCCTTTCTTCACACAGTAATAAAACTTGTATAGTCTTATCAGAACCTGTGCATGAATAAGGACTATTTTCTTTACTGCCCCAAATTCACACTGGGTGGGACCATGCTGAGCTGTCCTATTTTCCTTCTGCATCTGTACTCACTGGCAGCTTTGGTGCAAATGACTGCCCTTTGGCTTTTCCCCATTTCCTTGCAATCAGTATAAATGACAGCCATAAACTGGGTTGCTGAAACCACTCAGTCTGGAGCACACAGGTGGGAGTACTCCAATGTAAGTAGTTTTAGGACTGCAGCCACAATGATTATTTATTGGCATTGCTGCAGAACATGGTAGCCTTAGTCCTCCCTATGCCAGCAATCATGTGGATACCTCATCTGCTCATGCCAAAAATATTCATCCAAGGAGTCTACGGAAATACTGCATCTTATCTCTCAGTTGCTGTATCAATTAGTAACTGCTGTGTTTACCTCTCTCTTCTTGCAGATTCATTTACAACAATTAAACAGCAATGGCTAGAGGTTTTCACAAAAAGCCTGAGGAGCTGGCTAGTGCACAAGTCTACCTGTTGGTTGCAACATCAGAAATTTCCTCTTTGGGAAAGGGGAAGGATTTCATTTCGTTTATTTCCTTACATGAATGTACTAAAATGCACAACTTTATTCATATTTAAGATATATAGAATTTGAAATCAGAAATATTTGAAAGTAAGAGGAAATAAAACAGATGATTAGATCACCCAGGCCAAGTGTTCTGGGTACTTCATTGTTAAATATCTGAGCTTGAATACCAAAATATTGAACTTCATTTATGATAATGATTTGGGTTGCCACCTCTCTTTTTTGATCAGCTATTAATTTTAACACCTATATAAAATGGCCCATTCTCTCTTGTCAAAAATGGTGCCTGGATACATAGGGAAGAACCTAGATTCCAATTTTATGAATACACTGAAATTAGTATTTCTTTTAATATTTGGGATTGAAAAAACTTGTGGTTTCTAAAATGTGAATGCAGGGAAAGAAAACCGATTTTTCTGGCCTTGGCACCTCCCCCCCCCCCCACAAACTCCTTCTTCCTCCATATTAAGATAAAATATTGAGATTGATTGGGAGGCTGCTAGATATGCAAAAGAGGGAGGGGACAGAGGTCCGTGACCAGTTTTCATGCCTGATTTATAAGTTGTTGCTGTTCATTCGTTCCATCGTTTTTGACTCTTTGTGACCTCATGGACCAGCCCACACCAGAGCTCCCTGTCAGCCATCGCACCCCCCCCCCCAGCTCCTTCAAAGTCAATCCAGTCATTTCAAGGATCCCATCCATCCATCTTGCCCTTGGTCGGCCCCTCTTCCTTTTTCCTTCAATTTCCCCAAGAATAACTGTCTTCTCTAAGCTTTCCTTTCTTCTCATGATGTGACTAAAGTACTTCATGACCTGTACTGCCCTCCAGTGAGCAGTTGGGCTTAATTTCCTGAAGTATGGTCTGGTTTGATCTTCTTGTGGTCCAAGGCACTCTTAGAACTTTCCTCCAGCACCACAGTTCAAAAGCATCTATCTTCCTTCGCTCAGCCTTCCCTATGATCCAGCTTTCACATTTATAAGTATGGATACAAATTTTGCAAGCATAACAAGAGATAACAAATAAAGAGTGTCTTTGTGCATATAGACAATGCTTGTCATTCAGTAATTGCAATGTCTCCTGTCTCCATCCTATTGGACTCAACACTGTAAGCAAATTACAAACAGATCACACATCTTCCTCCCCAAACAAAATGGTTTCCTTGCTTTTCCTTCCTCCAGCAACTTCTCATAGATACTTTGCTTTTTTAATTGCTTCACCCTTAGCACCTTATTGGAAAGAGTAAGCATCCCTTGCCTCCATCAAGTTTTTTGGTGTATTTTGACAGGGCAGAAAAAAGCAATGCTGATTTGGAGTGGGGTACTTCAGATCAGTATCACTGGAGGCTATGCTTCATGTCCCTGAGCTGGCTCTGGAGCTAGATGGAGGCTCCACTCCATGCCCCTGAACCGCCCTAGTGGATAGATGGTGACTTCCTGGCCAAGTGGTGCTGGATTGATCTGTTATTTGTGGTGCCTGCTGGGCATGCAAATAGAGCTGGATACTGCTAAGCACCTGGAATGGTGTGTGTGTGTGTATGCGGGAGGGAGGAATCGCTCCCCCTCTCTTCTCCAGTTGCCTTTAAGCTTCAACACCTAGACTGAAAGTGGGGGTTAGAAATTGCCACCTGTTGCCAGTATCTATGACCACCATTGCAGGCTCCTAGATCACTCCTAGATATTCCTGTAACTAATCATGTTGCCATATTTTGAACAGATTGTAGTTTCTGAACTTAGTACAAAGGTAGCCCAATGTAAAGCACAAGACTTTAAAGACTAAGCTAGGGGCATTGTATAGCATTCTTATGTATGTTTATAGGTTTTTAATAGTTTAACTTGGTTTTAACTGCTTATTTTTAGTAGTTTCATATTTAATCCTATTTTAGAGTTTGTATGTTTTTTAAGGGTTTAAATTGTATATTGCACAGTTTTTAGTGTTGTTAGCTGCTTTGGAGCCTAGGTTTAGAGAAATAAAGTGTAATAATAATAATAATAATAATAATAATAATAATAATAATAATCCACATTTTCACAAGTGAAGCTATGTGAAAAAGAAATATGTAAAAGACATAGCATGCATAACATTGGTTAAAAGTGTAATCAAGTCAATGGGGTGGAAGTGGGAGGGCATTATATGAATACCTCTTTACACTTACCTTTTTTTCAGTGGTGTGACAGGCTCCCATCACACCCTGGAGAACTGTTTCCGAGGTGGGTCCATGACTGAACGGCTGCCACTGCAGAAAAAATGGTGACAGCGGACAATAGCAGGGTCCCTGTCTTTTCATTAGGAAATATGGGTTGAGCCGCCATAAACAGACTTCCCTCCATTTGATGAGGCAGGGGGGAGCCACAATGGATCAGAGGGCGGAGCGACTGGTTCCCACGTCCCCTGCGCAGGTGCCAGTGGGACGTGGTGTGACAGTATCATTCAGATCATGCATGTGAAAAGGTCCTGACATAGAATCTTTGAGTTAGAAGTCAACATCTATTTGCCATAGACTGAAACACAACTAAATTAGTCTTAAAACATCCAACCTTTCTTTGAAGACATCCAAAAAAGAAGAGCCCCTTCTTCCCTGCCCACTGGCAGTTCATTCAAGTTTCAAACAGCTCATACAATCCAAATGTTTTTCTGAATGTTTAGATGGAATCTTTTTTCTTATAATCTGAATCTACTTGTTTATGTTCTAGTCTCTGGAACATCAGAAAACAAGCCTAATCTATATGTCATCCCTTCGGATATTTAAAGATAGCTGTCAACATCTTCTTCTCCAAGCTAAACACCTGCAGTTTCCTCAATTGTTCTCTTAGGCTCAGTTTCTAGATCTTTGAGTGCCTTGGTTGCTCTTCTCCAACACATTCCGGCTTATCATTGCAGTGCTATAATCTGTGATCCTTGCACATTCACCCACTTCTGGGATTTCATGTGCAATTCACAATTTGTAGTGAAACATCTGAATTTGTAACCTATATAGATATGAGTGTGTATTTATCTGACTCTTATAGGACAGTGGTAAGAAAAATAAAGAGGTAACTTGAAACCATGATGTCATAACTTCTTTTTAAAAAAGGATTCCCTTCTAGTGCCTTGTCAAAGTCTGAAAAAAGTCACAATTCAAGAATGTCAGAAGCAGGTAGGTAGTAAAAGATAAATGAAGAGATCCAAGGAAGCTATAACAAAGATACTTAATTTGCATGTTACACTGAAACATGTATATCAAATGTTTTATATGTGGAGAGGAAGAAAAGCAGCATATCTATTAAAATACTTTTCACAAACCGTTATTTATTCCAATGAAAAAGACATGCATGATGTTAAGATTATAGGGATTTTTATGTCATCATGACCTGAGTGATTCAGCTCTGTGGCTCACATGTATTTTTACTGTCTGCATATTTCATTTTTCTTTAGGTGCCATATAGAAATGAATAATGGGAAGAAAAAAACATAAAGGCAGGGAGAGGAGGTGAAAAAAGAACATCAAGTAGGGAGGATAATAAAGGTGGCTATATCCTCTGTAGTTTAAAAGGCCATTGCTCTTGGGATATAGCTTCCATTTAAGTCTTAAGGTTTCCTAGTCAATGAAAGGTTAATGAGCCCAGAGGGAAAAATCAGATATGCTTTAAAGCAGATTATGTCACTGTGGTACATGGCTGCTTTGCTTTGTCCCCTGTGTATACATGGCGCTGACTTTATTTAATCTAGGATCTGAATCTTAATTGAAACTATAGTTTCATATCCTGGTTAACACGAACCCTAGTTAGCATTAAATGCAATTATGTTTGTTGACAATATTTCTCTTATTTGTGGTAAGGTGTGTAGAGAGGGGGAGAAAGAGAAGGAAGGCATGCATATGCTTCTTTTGATCTCTATCTACATTTGGAACTGACTCTTGAGCTGCATTGCCTTTTCCTTCCTTTGAGCAGTGGATTTTCCATTTGTATTAGTGGGTCATGCATCATTGTGGCTACTGCTAGTAAATAGTAGGGCTGGTCTGAGTTTTAGACAAAGTAGGGTGGCTAGGGGAAACTAAGAATGCATCTATGCTTTAAATGATGCAGTGTGACACCATTTTAACTGCCATATCTCAATGCTAAAGAATCATGAAAGATATAATTCAGTGAGGCACCAACCCTTTTTGGAAGAAACAAGCTAAATAAGTTGTAAAACTAAATTCTGCATATTATTCAGCCATAACAGTTAAAGTGGCATCAAACAGCATTAAATCTATACTGTAAAGGTAGTGGAACAGAACTCTTCCCTTCAGCATCCCATTGATACACCTGCGTTCCAGAATCTTTTCTGCCCAATGATAGGGCTATCCACCATGTTGTTGATCACTTTTAAAGCCAACCTGCTGCTGTAACAACTACAGTATAGGATGCATTCCTACGACTAATTCTGAAGTAATCCTTCAGCAGCCAACCTGTTTAGGTTCATGGTCAAAGAGCAAGATGGATTGGGATCATTTGTCCTTTGACCTAGTCTGGTACCAAACTGTTTTGAGGCAGACTTCCACAAATCTCAAACTTCCTCCTGCCCATAATGAATTCTTTGACCCTTCTCATTTGTATAACTTCCAAACTAGTCTTTTAGAATATTTAAATCTAAACTAAATAGATGAGATTTCAAAGTGCTTTAAAATGTTTTTATAAGCTTGAGGAATTATTCCTGGAAATATTACTGACTTTTCAGCTAGTTCTCAAATTTATTAACTTGGACAATTCATTTGTCACTCTTATATAGTTATTTAATGCTGCTCAGTAGCTGAGTTAATTTGTCACATATACATGGTTATTTAATGCTGCTTGCTGGCACGGTTAATGTGCTACCTGCATGTGAATATTTAATGCTCAAGAATGGTAGGTGTTGTATAATTTTAAATTAAGTTAATTGGTGTGGAAATGTGGCATGGAAGTTTCAGGCAAATATCACCTTTCTCTGTTTCCAATTTTAAAATATGACATCAGTATTGTTGGTTTTTCTTCATAAGCTATTTGTCACAACTGACCTCAGAACAGAACACGGGGAATCTGCTATGGTTTCTGTGTGGTATCTTTATCACAACTTGCTCAATCTACCAGAACGTATTGGCCAACATAAGTTCCCTTGCAATGTGTACAGAGACTTTTGCATTGTCAGATCTCAGCAGGGTCATGTCCTAGGACTTGAGGAATTGGCTCCCCACCCATGTACTTCAGAAATGCTTAAGTTCTGAGTTGCAGAGCAATGAATAAAAACCAAGGGGCAAATGTACATGCTTCTTTGTCCCTTTTAACTTGGACATTTCTTGTAAAATCAATGTAAAACTAATGCGTGAGAGAGGGAAAAAATTCTTCTCTATGCTTATCCACCACCACACTCTCAGAAACTGCTCCAGAGGATTGGAGGACCATCTGAAGGAAATGATCAGAAGATACAGTGGTACAGACACCTGCTATAGAAGGAAAAGAGAAAGAGAAGAAGAAGAAGAAGCCCATGTGACATATGTAGATTTCTTTTTGTGGAAATCTTTGTTTGTGCAAAATGGACTTTGCCACAAAGAAGGACACAAATCCCTACACAAAATCACACTTATCAAATTTCCTATTGACAACCAAATAGGGATGGGTAGTTAATACTTCAAATGGTAGAATCAAGATTCAAGATGACCACAATAGCTTCAAGTACTATGCCAAAATGCATTTCAACAGGAATAAATATAAAGTTCTAAAGTCAGGCAGGACGAAACAGGTACGTGAAGATAGAATGAATGACATTTGTTTGCCTTGATGGTAGTATACATGAAAATAATGTAGGGGTATTTGTGGATCACAAACTAAACATGAGTCAGTTGTATGAATAGTAACAAGTAAATAAAGTAATTGTAGTTTTATTTATTTTATTTATTTATTTACTTCATTTCTATCCCGCTCCAAGTTAAACATGAGCCAACAATGTGATGTGGCGGCAAAAAAAGCCAATGGGATTTTGGCCTGCATCAATAGGAGCATAGTGTCTAGATCTAAGGAAGTAATGCTACCCCTCTATTCTGCTTTGGTTAGACCACATCTGGAATATTGTGTCCAATTCTGGGCACCACAATTCAAGAGAGATATTGACAAGCTGGAATGTGTCCAGAGGAGGGCGACTAAAATGATCAAGGGTCTGGAGAACAAGCCCTATGAGGAGCGGCTTAGGGAACTGGGCATGTTTAGCCTGAAGAAGAGAAGGCTGAGAGGAGATATGATAGCCATATATAAATATGTGAGAGGAAGCCACAGGGAGGAGGGAGCAAGCTTGTTTTCTGCTTCCCTGGAGACTAGGACGCGGAACAATGGCTTCAAACTACAAGAGAGGAGATTCCATCTGAACATTAGGAAGAACTTCCTGACTGTGAGAGCCGTTCAGCAGTGGAACTCTCTGCCCCGGAGTGTGGTGGAGGCTCCTTCTTTGGAAGCTTTTAAGCAGAGGCTGGATGGCCATTTGTCAGGGGTGATTTGAATGCAATATTCCTGCTTCTTGGCAGGGGGTTGGACTGGATGGCCCATGAGGTCTCTTCCAACTCTTTGATTCTATGATTCTATGATTCTATGATCCTCTCACCCCTCAGGGAACTCAGAGCGGCATACATCATACATCTAGACAAAAATTCAATGCCTCATTATACAATAACCATATAGACTGCATCAGTCTAAATATAAATGTCAGATATCAACTGGAATCCTTGACCATTTCTGAACCACCATTTTAAAAGAATATTGACATGCAGAAGAGTGTAATGAAGGTGGTGGATGGACCTGAAAATGAAGCCATATGAGGAACAGTTGGGGAAGCTGTTTATTTAGATGAAAGGTGATATGAAAGTCATAATTAGATACTGGAAGAGTTAACACATGGAATGGATAGAGCTTGTTTTCTGCTGCTTCTGAGAATAGGCACCAAAACAGTGGGATCAAATCACAAGAAAAGAGATTTTAAATATTAGCTGGAACTTCTTGACATTATGCAATCTGACAGAAAATAGAGGATGGATGGGTACCTGCCAGGGATTTTTAAGATGTGGACTCCTGCATTGGCAAAGGGTTGGATCATATAACCCCTGGTATTATTTTCAACTCTGACTCTTACATCTTTCAGGACAGCTGATGACAGTATGAAAGATGTTGTGGAGCTCTGAGCGCTGGTGTATGTGAGAGAGAATGAGACAGAAGCTGCTATGTGTTGACAGCATCTAAGACTTCACATTTCTGCACTGTACACTTCTTTCACAGCATTTTTGGTAGGGTACATGTTTGAGTAGAGAGGCTTTCAAAAATCAGAGAACCTGCCTAAGAACCTCTCCTCACAGATGCTGGCTTCATGACACCTTATCATACCAAGAAGGAGGCATCACAAATCTTGAGTCCAAACAGTAAAAGTCTGCATTTCAGCTCTCCCACACAAGCATTGCTCCTGTTTCTGAATAGCTAATTTGGAAAAAAATTCCATGAGGATAGGACATTAACTGAAAGGGCAACCTGACCATTTCTTGTATTGACATACATGGCACTTCCGAGAGTAAGGGCAAAGTAAGGGCAAATCCCCCCCATCCTTAAAAAAATGGTTATGGGACCAAGCATTTCAGCAGTAACTATAGCAATGCAATACTTGAGATCTCTTAAAGTGATGGACTAATGGGCTGAACCTAGACAACGATTTTGAACTTGCGTGATTTTAATTGCTGTTTTAACAATTGATGTTTGTTGCTGGTTTTAATTGTAATATTTTTTGGAATCTGTTTGTTTGTTGGGCATCAAATTGTTGCCAGTTGTGAGGCTGCCTAGAGTCCCGTTTGGGGTGAAAAGGGTAGGGTACAAGTATGGGAAATAAATTGATTTATAATTTGTACCAGATGAAAATCCTTTCATTTTATCATTAACTCATAATATTTCCCAGTGCTTTTGCAAGCTCAGAAGGTAATGATAGTGTTCATGTTTACAAGCTTTTTGAATCCATAGATGTAGTATTTGCTAGTCTCTTCAGTCACTGTGGTCCTCACGTGTGGATCTCCTCTGGGTTTAGCATCCTCCTGAGATGCAGCAGGGTTATGAACCCAGCAGAGATCTAAGGATGGAGGCCTCAGTGACTGGATAGACTGGTGTGTGGATAAAGTGATCTAGGAAATAACTATGGTTTTTAAAACACCACAGTGTTATGTCAGGTTATGATGATTAAAAAACTACTTCAGCTATATTAACAATTATAGTTGATTGTTGAATGTTGTGTATTACAATCTTGCCACATTTGTGCTGCAACAGCATGATTTTGAATTTCTCATCTGTATTACTGCTGGTATCACTTCTTCATTTGCCTTGCATTGTGTTTTTTTATTGGTTTGCTTTGATTTTAAAAAAGCTGTAATAACATTATTGCTTCACAACATCATTATGGAACACCGATCATTGCTTACTCCCTCACCATCATTGGTGGCATAGGAAGAGAAGCAAACACTCCCCTCCCATTTTTATATCTTTCTCCTATGAAAAAGAAAAGTGCTTATTATGCTTTAGGCTGTCCTGTTCAAAACAGCTTCAATCATTCTCATTATGCTGCAATAACACTATTACAGTACAACACCATTAAAGTGTACCTATCACTAACCGAATCTCTCAATATGAGAGGTGACACAAGAAAGCCACACCATTGCCTGAAACTTTTTATTTATTTCTGCTATCAAAAAGAAAAATGTTTACCATGCTAGTCAATTGTTTTGGTTGTTCTATTCAAAAACTTTCATTTGTAGTCATTCAGCTGTAATAAATTTATTATGACATAATGCCATAGTATCATTACAAGATTATCTTAAAATTAAATAATATTTTAAAAGCAACAGCATGGTGCATGGTACAAAGAGAAAGAATGGAGAAATCTTCCCCATGTTGTAAAGGCATCTGAATAATTCCTTATAAGATTTCACAGATCAGGATATCAGCCTTATTGCAATACAATAACAAACCATTTAAATATTTGAAAATTTGAAATGGATTTCAGGAGTGTAAATCACAAAAAACACAACTGTTCTTTTCAGAAGTTTTGTCCTCCCCTCCCAAGCACTGGAAGAAGTTTCTCTGCTGAAGACTTCATTAGAAATTCCCAAGAGATGGATAACCAGACCACTCCACATCTACTCGTTGATTGTTCTTGCAATGAAGTGGAATGAGACATCTGGCTACCAAATCATACTGAGAAAGGGAGTAATTTATGGATGGTTTTCAACATGAAAAATTACTACACGATTGCCTTGAATCCAAGCGGCAATGAGAGCAACTGGTCTCACGGCAACAGGGATATCGGGAGGGGAGAGGCTGACTACCCATGAAAGATTAATACTACCACATCAGCTCTAGATGATTAAATATGATTTTCTGTAGGTGAGCAGATAGCGACTACTGGATGGCATAGGTTCTGTATCAGAAACTAGAGCTGATGTGGCCTACCCAATGCAATTTTCTGAATCAGCACCCCAAATAACCAAATGCAATCTAAAGTTGACCAAAAGCTGATTCGTAACCCTTTTGGTACTAATGTTGGAGAGTGGTCCCTGGTCAAAGTGATCCCTGTTCAAGTGGTCCCTGGTCAAAAGAAGGTTGAGAACCACTGTGGTAAACACATAGCATGAAAATAAAAATCATCTTTAGAAAGTCTAAAGTTAAACGCGGCTGAAAATTTGACTGGAGCGAGCACACAAGGAAGCACACACTAAAGATACCCACCATCTGTTTCTTATTGTTCTCTTCTCATAGGAAAAGGTAAAGTTTTCCACTGACATTAAGTCTAGTCATGTCCAACTCTGGAGGGTGGTGCTCATTTCCCTTTCTAAGACGAAGAGCCGGCGTTGTTTGTACATACTTCCAGGGTCATGGCATGACTGCATGGAGCACCATTACCTTCCCGCTGGTGCGATACGTATTGATCTACTCACATTTGCATGTTTTTGAACTGCTAGGTTGGCAGAAGCTGGGGATAACAGCAGGAGCTCACCCCGCTTCCTGGATTTGAACCAATGACCTTTTGTTCAGCAAGTTCAGCAGCTCGGTGGTTTAAAATTGGTGGGTGAAAACCCCTTGTGTGATTTTAAACAAAAGCCAAACCAGAGAAAATTTAATGCTCCTCTATTTGTGCATGCTATCCTAATCCTTACTTTTTAAGAAGTGCATTCTTTTAAAAAAAGAAATGGGAGCTGCAAATCCCAACACAATCAATGATGACGAATGCTGGGAAGTGCATCTGGAGCATCTGGAGATCCTTTGCTTTAGTTGTGTACTACATATAATTTACTGTAGCTTGTAGATGAATTTAAGACACTGCAATTAAAAAAAACATTTTATTGGTTCTGCTTTACTTATTGTAGTTTGACATTTTATTGAAAATTATTGACTGTCTGCATTGTCTGCTTTTGAAGTGGCCTTCTGTCTACAGAAGCTTATGTCAAATAAAAATGTTAGTCTGTAACACTTCTTGCTCTTTTTTGCTGCAAGAGGCTAATATACTTCTTCCCATGGGATGCATATTGCTTTTATATGTTTAGTTAGCTGCCCTTAGATCTCTTTGTCCTGTAGGGGTGGTGTATATATATCTTAAAAACAAACAGAACAGCCAACCAAAGGAGATGAGCTGTTTTATACTGCTTTTATTGGCTGTCTTCTGCTTTTTATTGGATTTTGTTGTTTTATGTGTAAGCCAACCTGACAATATTTACACTGCAGCAACAAAAAAATTAAACAAACAAACATTCTGCAGTGCCACCAACTGAACTTTCCTCATTTTCAAAGAGCTATCTCTCTGATCAGTGCTTCAACAAACCAATTGTCTGCCCTATTGAAAAGGCAAATGAAGTCTCCGAGATAAGCAAAACAGTTATGAAGAATCACAAAGAACTTGTTCACACACCAGCATGCACATCATTTGATTTCTTATCACTTGGGTTCTTTGGCACTTGGAGACTCCCAGCTAAATGTATGCGAACTTGACTCTATTGAAAAACACCACATTGAAGGCAAAATTGGAGTGCCTTGAACACACAGATGAAATCGTTAGATTTAACTTGGAAGGATGTGGTGGACATATATGTATGGAATCATATTTCCACTTCTAAGAAAACCAGCCCTTTAAGCAATATCATATGTTTTGGATTATGTGATATGTTCAGCATGACCGTTCTGAATTTTCTCTGTTTCTGTTTTATATACATGGACATTGCATGAATACCCTCTTCATTTAGTAAACAGGAGTGGAAAACATGGCCTTCCATAGTGTTTGGACTTAAATTCCTAGAAGCCGAGACCTGCCTCACCAATGGTATACATTGTAGGAATTTGGTATATAATGTATTGAGAGCCAAATATCTGCTCAGTTCCAGATTAAAGACCATTTAAGAAGTGTTTTGTTGTAGCTGTTAATCAGTGTGAGGATTTTAGACCACAAATTAAGTCAATAATAATAACAACAACAACAACAACAACAACAACAACAACAACTTCATTTTTATACCCTGCCAACCATCTCTGGGCGGCTTACAAGGGACATGCCCAAGATTACAATTAAAACACACACGTAAAACACTTTAATCAATTAAAACATCAGATAAAACAAATAACACAATAGAAAGCAATATAAAAACAATACAGCTGAAAGAAACATAGCTGAGGTACAGATTCAATGAGTGCAATATATTTTTACAGGAGCGCAGGGAGGTGCAACAATACAGTAAACTGGGCAGGAAATACTGTCATAACACATATCGAGGTAGAACGTATGTCAGTGTAAAGTGCGGTGTAGTGTAAAGTCTATCCCATTAACTGTCCAGGAAATGTAGAATGCAAGTGAATCTGCACCAGACTGCACAACCCATGGACTTCCAAGAATTTGGTACTTCAACTCCCAGAAGTCCTAGCCAGCTTGCCCAATGGACCAGGAATTATGGGAGCTGAAGTCCCAAACACCAGGAGGGCTACATGTCGACATAACTGCCATAGCTCAGTGCTATGGAATCCTGGCAATTGTAGTTTTCCAAGTTCTCCAGCCTTCTCTGCTAAAGGGTGCTGGCACTTCATCAAACTACAACTTCAATGATTCTATAACATTGAACCACAGCAGTTAATGTGGTCTCAGTCTGCATCAATTCTACAGTGTAGATGCATCCTGAGACAAGCCCATTGAACTTCAAACTGACAGTCAATCCATTTATTATCCGTATTCTCAGGTTACTCTTTTCTAGAAAACACTTTTTAAATTCTTGTGGAATCCTATTAAATTCATCTTCAAACATCACCACTGTAAGGTTAAGAAAGGCAATCCATTCCAACATAACTTTGCCACATGAATATATTGTGGGAAGACTGACAAAATAAGATGCATAAATAACAATGAAATGAGACATCAGAATGATTCCTAAGAATTGTTTATGTTTTTTTAAAATAACCTGTGAATTGTGTGTGTGTGAGAGAGAGAGCGAGTGGGGGGGGGGGGAGAGGGAGAGAATTATCTGGGCAATAATCATTCATCTGTCAAAAATGCTGAGCAGATGGTTGGTTCATTTAAGCGATCTAAAATGATTGCCACTCAGGTAAAATGATAGTGCTTGAACGCCAAACAGAGTTTTTCTTCTTTCAAGATTGAAATTTGCTGAACGGCATGACACTGAGGACTTTCAGAGTCATAGGCAAAGTCTCTGCTATGTGACTACTGAGAGAACAATTCTTGTATTCTTCTTCTTGCTTATTAGGTTGCGTCATGTTACTGTTAGCCGCCTTGAGTCCCTATAGGTAGAAAGGCATGATAGAAATAAAATAAAGTAATAAAATGCCCTTTTGTTACTAAGAGAATGAAATACTATGAGCAATTGTCCTTACTTTCAGATGTGGATTTCTTAATGTCACCAATCTAAAGGCATTGTGCTCCAATTTCATGTTCATTCTTTATAGAGCAATCATACCTTGCACTCCAGAGCACTCTGACACCTGGGTCATCTGAGGTATTCAAAGCCATGATAACATGTGCTCACAACAGATTGGAACACATGAAGGAACAACATTTTTGCTTTTTATTTGTTTGTAGGATTGACTGGTGGATCTGTGCTGTATGGCAGCCAAACTAATCTCTATCAGTATCTCCTGGTGCTGTTGGGAACAGTCTACAGATCCTGGATGACTCAATTGGACAACTTGTATGTGTAGGCCTTCATGTGCGCAGCAGCTTTATGAACTTCCCCTAGCTCACACACGTCAAACGTGAGGCTCGTGGGCCAAATGTGGCCCACCTTGTTATTTTATGTGACTTGTAAGGCTTTCAGTGCCAGGGCCAGCAAGCAAGCACAATTTCTTTGTGGGCCCCCAAAAAATTGAGTTTAATACCTCTGCCCTAGTTGAACCAAATGGAGGGAATTGAACTTCATTAAGGCTTATAAAACAGTAAATTTTATCTATTAGCCCTTAGGCCACATGACAACACCAAATTAAACAACAAGGTTTGATAAGACTTATAACAATACTTATAGCAATACAGTAAATAAATATGATAAAACTGTATGTATATGTACACACACACACACAAGCTGTCCCCTGCCACGTGTTGCTGTGACCCAGTCTGTGTATATGTGTTTTGTGTGTGTATATATATATGTGTATTTGTGTATATGCATATATATGTGATTTTGCGCATGCATTGTAATATGTTTTCTTTGGCTTTTTAAGTCCCCTCCATTGTGATTCCCAGTGTTTTTATGAGTGATGATTACTTGTTGGCCTGATAGGTACATTGTGTCCAAATTTGGTATCAATTCGTCCGGTGGTTTTTGAGTTATGTTAATCCCACAAATGAACATTATATTTTTTATTTATATAGATTTCCTTATCACCCCTACAATTTACCTCTATCAGCCTCATATGGTTCTCAAACATATTGTTTTGCTTTTTTATATGTTTAGCTGTTTTATATGTTATTTTTGGGTCTTGTCCACACATAAAATACGTTGTTCTGATGTGAGATTCCCAATAAATTGTCTGTTTGATATATGGACCAAGGTAGAAGTCTCTCACCTTCTGATACAATTTACAATCAAATAATATGTGTGCTATATCCTCAGTTTCAGGTGCTCCGTAAATACAAATCAGTTCATTATAAGGGATGCTGTTAAATCTCCCAGACACAATATCTGACCATTGTATCAAGCTGAGCATGAGCAAAGAATCTGAGGACCAAGCAAGGGATTGGTCCAGCATAAGACTCTACCTCTGGAAGACAATCATACTCAGTCATGTGTGATTGCCCGTGTTGATGATTCTCTGCCCCAATACTCTTCCTTTCTGAGCTCTTCAAATACCAGAGTGCTGTATTTTCCTCTGTAAAGTCTGATTAAATTGTGTTTTCAATGGTTCCTGTTTGAGACTTATTTCTACCTCTTACTCAAAAGTATTAAGAACCACATTGAGCCTAATTTTAAGGGGAAATGCTGTTAAATATATCTGAATGAATGAATGAAATGGTTCCTTGGAAACCCTCTAAGGGACCACAGACTTTCTCAGCAGTTTTGTTAACTGTCAGAAGAGGTAAAACACAGAAATATTACAAACATTATTACATTACTGTTTGGCCCCTCCAAAAATTAAATGAATGAGCTAATAAAATTTCACATATCCAATTCCCTCCTCGCATTCCCACAAAGCAAACTCTAGTCCGAACGCAACTCAATTCTTTAACATGGCAACAAAACAGATAGGCTTTGAAATTTTGTTGGCTACGGCAAGATTGATTTCTTTAAGCGACACCTGGTAGAACTTTGTGCAGATTTCGTCTATGCTTTGGTACCTGTACAGATTTCTATAGGCACTGTGCATGCACTCAGTATATATACAGATGTAGCCTTTTAAACCATCCTTTGCTGTTTTCTTCACTGTGACTGTCATTCTGTTATGATGGTGTAATACTTCAGGTCTTCAGCCTCTTACTGAACTGCATTGACCTCTCCTGATTCTCGGGAAATATCCAAAGTGGATTATTGAGATTTCAGACATGTTCCTCAGGGACATTTTCATGGTGTTACAAGCTCCTTGTTTTTCAGCAGCGTATCTACCAAAGTAAAAAGGAATGACATGTTAAATATTAAAAAAATGTAGCCCCAAAGAAAAACAAGCATCCTAAAGCAGCGACAGTGCATGACTCATACTCCCAAGGGGTTATGTTCACTTCAGGAACATTGTAGACCTCTAGGCCAGTAAACTGAGAGGATAATCAGAGTTTTCTTTCTTTTTCTTCCTCTTTTAGTACTGCAGTAGTCTATCATTTGTATAAGAACAGGGGATAGTAGGTGGAAAACAAGGAGAAAACGTCACCACTGGTACAAAAAGGATCATTTCATTTAGCTCACTAACAATGACATGTTTAAATAGCAACAATTTTAAATTCACTTGCTGTATTTAAATTTCAACATGTAGCACACTGTATTAACACACATTGTTAGAACTATAGGGCAGCATACTTTTGTAACTAGAATCAGAGAGTGATTGAATTTTTATAGGATATTTAATTTAACTCGCTGCTCAATGGTAACTTGGCACTAGAAAATTCCTAATGGATCACAACCTGTGTAATGCTGGAAGACCCCAGAAATAATAATAATAAAATACTTCCAACACTGTAGCTGGTTCCAATTGGTATAATGCTCCTGTCACTAAGATGTTTCTCCTAATGTTCAAAACCCATATCCACCCTTCTGCAATTTAAGCCCAATTGATGTAGCTATGTTCCATTGGATGATAAGAGACCTGGTTCTTATCGTCTTCCGTAGAATAGGTACTCAGATATTTGAAGAGTGCTTTCATGCACAGTTCTCTAATCAGGTAAAGTACTCCGAGTTCCTTCAGTCTTCCTCTCCTCACAGGACATATTTCTGCATCTTCTATGTCCTTGGCCCCGTGAATGCATTCCAGTTTATTTACATTCTCTATAGTGTGTGGCATACAGAACTAGGCCCAGTACTTCAAACCAGATGAATTCTGATTATGCAGAAAGAAGGGGAACTATTGCTTCTTTTGACTTGCAAAATAGTTCCATTAGAGTAGCCGAAAATAATTCTTGTCCTTTTTGACAGTTGCATAACACTGCTGAAAAGAAACATTTTGCAGGATACAGAATACTTGTCTCACAGGTCTTGAACAACCATCAGGGTAAGGTGCTTACAAAGTTTTGCCTTTCAACTTAATACGAACTCATGGGAAATGTTTTGAAATGTTGCTTCACAATGTCACACTGCACTAAAAGGTGACCACTTCACCCACATAAGTAGGGCATAATATTTCCTATGTATGAATCACACACATTTTACAAATTATTTTGTAAAAATAATATCATAAATGAGTCAAAAGGCAATGTATGGAAGAATGGAAGAAATTCGTGGCTGTAGAGTGTTGTTATGGAGTAGCATCGGAATCCAGCCTTTGAAAACTGAAGAGTGCTTCAGGATTTCTTTGTGGCCGATAGACAGCTATAGAGTAACCTATTAGGTATCTCTTGAGGCTTGTTGTTGGTTTTTTTTAAATGTGCGGAATTTTAGAATGTAAGCAGCAGCTTTGGGGAGTGGTAGATCTGATAATGTAGATATAAGGAGGCATAAACACCCTGATCTTTTGCTTTGTTTCTGTGTAAAATACTTCCTCTGAATTTGCTTATCTGTATCTCATGTTAGTGCCAATGGATAATTTCCAAACAAAATAGCCAGATTAGACACGTTTCTTAGGATTTTCTCAAGAAAGTGCTAAATCCTTTTCCTATCATACCTCAATCCCAGTGATGATGAAATCTCCAACTCCAGCCCGTCAATGGCATTTGAAATTGTTTTGAAAAAAAAAAAAAACAACCCAAATGTTGAAGCAAAGATATATTAAACTCCTGCTCTATTTTAGTGTAAACTGTAAAGGCTAGCAAAGAATTGGCTGTGTTTCCTGGTCTCATTCCAAGGATAGGCAAATTGAATAGCATAAGTGGCAATGATGCTGCGAGGGAAAATTTTTCAAAACTGAAAAGTGATTGTTTAAAGCAGAAGTGGGGATCCTTTGACCCACTAAAGCTAGATGGAAGAGAGAGATGGTCCAAAGCTTTGGAATGTCACAATAGATTATTCACAGTTTTTTTCTGTGAAAGGAAAGGATGTTTAATACACATGGTCAGAAAACTGAAAAGGTTTTTTTGTTTTGTTTATTTGACTGTCAAAGTTATTGTTTGGGGAGGGAGCAGTGGCAGCAGCTATAGCAAAAATCATTTTCTGTGCCAAAACCCCATTTTGTGCAAAAAAATATTTTGCAGCAACAAAAATTGTAGCTACAATTTACACAAAAAATCCTGAAATAACATAAATCATTTTAAAACCATCAAAATTACCATATTCTTGATCAGCAAGAGGAAAATACGTGCATTTTTTTCCTTCTCCCATGAAGAGCAAAATAAAGTAAGATTTGCATCCCTAGGCCAAAGACTCTTTGTGCCTAATTTAAAAGGCTACAAAGGAGGCGGAAGATAGAAATGTTGCTATGTATCATTCACAAGAGTACAAAAGAAGAAGAAAAAGAACTTGAAAGTGGGCCCTAATGCTTTATGTATTCATTTGGAAATCAGTTTTATTAAGTGTAACCGAATGTATTTTCAGCAAAGCTAAATTTGGATGGGGATCACAGTAATGTTTGACATCAAAAGGGACATTTAAAAGAAAATTCCCACTGCTCCATCTACCTTAGATCAAACTTTGCACAAACAATACAGAATGCTGGTACTTTAGATGATATTTTCTTTTTAAGAACTTGGTTGTAACATCAATACGCTTGGTGTCAGAAGAGTTGATGCAGTTTGTTCTTCAAGCATTAAAGCTTTTTTTTAATTTGGCAGAACCAATAAAATGTGACTTCAGTGAAGAGTGAAGTACAATCATTCTGGTATGTCTCTAAATTGAACTACGATTTGGGAAATGTCATTGTGTTGTTATTATTAGTGTTTTAAATGGAATCGCTTTTCTCTGCACTGAAGCTCCTGCTTCTGAACAAATGACCCATGAAGAGTACAATCTTACACATGTTCAGTCAAAAGGAAATCTCATGGAGTTCAAAGAGATTTACCTATAGATAAGAGATAGGAAAGATGTACATCTCTTAGGTAAGTGATAACTATGGTGTACAGTGGAGGTTGATGGTTCAGATGTCAGCGGGGCAGTGATTTCTTTTAAGTTTCAGTTTGAACTTTAAAGGAGCTATTCAAGCGGCTGAGTTTGTGTTGGTGAAAAGGTCCAGCTCTTTGGGAAGCCACTTTAAAATTCAGACTAATCCCCAGTCATGACCACAGTAACCTTGGTTCCACCAGTTTTCATTTACTTCACCTCCATTAGTGTGGTAAGGGGATAGGGAAAAGAAATCCACATTTGATCTGATGAATAGGAAAGAACATAGAGTATAATGAGGTCTGGGATCCCTAAACTACCATGCTGCGAATAAATAAACAAAAGAGTAAAGAGTGATTAAACAACCTACTGCTACTTTCTTTTGGAGACTAAAGACATCGTTGCATGAGTCTTGTAATGGGTTGTTGTAGGTTTTTTTGGGCTATATGGCCATGGTCTAGAGGCATTATCTCCTGACGTTTCGCCTGCATCTATGGCAAGCATCCTCAGAGGTAGTGAGATCTGCTGGAACTAGGAAAAAGGGTTTATATATCTGTGGAATGACCAGGGTGAGACAAAGTCTTGTAATGTGTGCTTGTTTGAGGCTTATCAGCCACAAATGAAAACACTTACCACCATATGGCATTGTCCTAAACTCACTGCAAACCAAACTGTAGTTCATGGTGAAACAGTAGTTTTTAGGAACTGCAGAAAAGCCATTTTAGGGCTGCCGTATATGCTTCAAAGTATTTTAAACCATTCAGTAATCTCACAATGCTTCTGCAGCAACTTTTGAGTCAGTGATGCCTTAATTGTAGTTGTGTTGTGGGTGCTCCTTCAGTCCTCCGCACTTCACTGTTCCCAATTTGCTGCCATTTAAACTTCCAGTAAGGAGACAGAGAACACCTCTGGCTGCAGAGACATAACTTCCCCACGTTTCTCTTTTGCCTTCCTTAAAAAAAACAAGTAACTACACAACTATTGTAGGAACTTCAGGAAGCTGAAAATGTGAACTTACAGAAGTGCACAGCTGCAAACCATCAAAGAGCAGAAGGACAGTCTTAGGGAGCTGTGAACTTTCAGAACTGTGCAATATTCCTAGAAAAAAAAAGACAAACAAAAATGGCGTCATAGACCAAAAGGGAAATCCATGGGTTGGGAGCCATTATGTCCCAGCAGCTGTGGTAAGATGGCATGCATTGGGCTTTCTCTAAGCCTTGGTTCAATAAGAACAGGAGGAGTCCTCTAATCTCAAACAAGATGGGTTTGCAACACCAGAGCCCATTTGAGGAGATTTGTGTGATAATGTCCCAAAAGAAATGTTAGGCTCTCTCAATACAGTATTAGTGCAGCTTTCTGTTTCTATATTGCAACTCCATAAATGAAAACTTATCATCATTCCATTCTGAATTAATCTATATTATTTCAAGAATGGAGATTCCACCTGAACACGAGGAAGAATTTCCTAACTGTGAGAGCTGTTCAGCAGTGGAACCCAGAGTGTGGCAGAGAGTTCTTCTTTGGAGACTTTTAAACAGAGGCTGGGTGGCCATCTGTTGGGGGTGCTTTGAATGTGATTTTCCTGCTTCTTGGTGGGGGATTGGACTGGATGGCCCACAAGGTCTCTTCCAACTCTATGATTCTATGATATTCTAAAATTTGCAATCTTTATACTTTGGCATAAATCTTATTGAACAAACTGACTTGTCTCTCTCACTTCCAACATTTCGATTCCACCATTATGTTTTTGTTCATGGGCAGTTAGTTTACAAAGAAATACATGCACACCTAAGTCACAGTTACAGGAAAATCATACAATGGAACAGCAGCTTTAAAGAGCAGCGGTAGTAAAGACATACAACACTGAGGATAAACAAAAACAAGAATATCTCAGATTGTGCTTCAAGCATGTGATCCTATGAATGTATTAAAACCACCACAGTATAGAGAAGAGAAACTTCTGGAGATGAAACATTAAGGTACAGCAGCAGAGGGAGTCTGGTAGCTAGATGGCTTTCTTTACACATCCAAGAAGCCTGCACTTTTAGATGTCTGTTATTCTAGACTGAATGAGAGAAGGTGGGGGGAATGGAAGCAAAGGTTCTTTGTGTACAACTCCTTTGGACTGTCATCATATCACTGCAGTAGGTAGCTGTTTTGGAGTTGCTCATGCAGAAAAATCAGAGTTTTTAAAGTGCAGTTTGCTGGAGGAAATAACACAGTATCAGTAAAATGCGCAGCAACTTCAAACACCCAGTCTTACACTTTGCACAGCAGCCTTCAATAAATGTCAATAAATGCCCCTGGATTTTCCATAGTCCTAAATAATCTTGCATTTTTAGAGATAAGGCTCGCTCATCTCTTCCTTTTGGAGATAGATCTGGCAAGCCTTTGCTGGACAATTCTTGCTAAGAAAATTCCTTGACAGATTTGCTTTAGGTCCCTATAAGTTAAAAAAACAAGTTGAATGCACAACAACTGCTTACACAACCTCTAACACAAGTGCTTCTAATGCAAGGCAGAGGACATGAAAGAATAGTGATAGACACCCTGAACACAAAAAGATAGCATGGAAGTGAATTCCACTTCCATCCTATCTTTTTTTTTTCTTCCTGTGTGTTTTAGTCTCTGGGACAAGGGCTGCGTTTCTAATTGTACTCATGTACATACAAGTTCCACCTAATAAATCTTACCTCCAGCAAGTATACTGAGGTATGTGTATACTGAGAGCATTCCAGAAGACTGCACATAATTTAGTTACAGGTTAATTACTACACTATTACTGCTGTCTCCTACATGGTGTCCTGCCACCATCATAATAAGCATAATTAGAATTAACATGCTATACTTAAATAGATCTAAAGAAACCTACATCCAGTGTTCACCCTGAAGCTACATATTACTGATACTGCAGGGTGTTAGGCCTAACACTGCAGCCATCTATTGCTTCAATCCTCTCTTACAACCTTGTCACACAGCTGCAGAAAATGTCCTGCACCTTTTTGCTTCTCTGGGGAGTGTGGGGAAGCCGCTGTCCCATGCTCTACATTGCCTAGCTCCTCCGACAAATGATCCCATGGGGGGAATGTGTGAAGCGTGCAGCTTCCCCCATTAAAGTCGACAGCAACACGGGAAGCTATTCATGTTGCCACAGTGGTGGCATGCACTGGCTCCACTCTCCTTCATCCATGGAGCTGGTGTGGCATCATTTGATGGGAGCTGGCCGGCTCCATGGGTGATGGGCTAAACTGGTGCATGCCTCTGGATTTAGCCCTGTGTGAAGAAGTCCTTAATAGTTGTTGGCTGAACATTAGTGGATAGAGCTCAGTCACAGTTATCTATTTCATAGTGGCCAGCAGAGGAACAAACAGTAACCTGACAGAATGGCTACAACTAGGTTACAGTTGAAGGAAAACCAGAATTTGCCTTTCAGCAGATACAATAGACCAGGCCCGTAGGCAGGGGGTGGGGGTGGGGGGTGGGGGTTGAGGAGTTTCAGCCCCTCCCGAAATTCTCAGGGTGGTCCACGAGAAGGCCTTACTGGTACATTATTTAAACAGTTATGTTTATTCATATCATGATCTGATCACCATGCTTAATATATCCCATATGCATGGAGGTATTGGGATAATGATACAAAAGGTTTGCTAGGGTAGATCCTGAGCCCCCCTTTTGAATCAAACTCAGCCGCCCCCCCCCCCCCCCATCAAAATCCTGGCTATGGGCCTGCAATAGACTCTCTCTGCTTTTCTCATCTTCCTCTGCTGTGCTGCTTACTGGAATAGCTACAAATATATGACAACTGAGGGGTGGTAGAGGTAGCTGGTCTGTCAGCAAAAGTGAACGAAGCGCCTTTCCTTCTGGTTCTGCCACTTGATGGAATGGTTGCCTTAGGAACTTTCTACATGCAAAACAGGGCTCTGCTGGTTTGGTATAGTCCCTCCACACAGGTGAAAAGTGTGCTAAAGGGTAATGAAGCTCTTTTTTTTTTTTAAATAATCTTTATTAAATTTCCATTTTACATGACTAAGAACCAGCTCATATAAGATAAAACAAGGTGAATTTTAGTCTAAAAAGAAAAAGATCCCCGAAAATAGTGCATGATAGTTAAGTAGAAGGGAGTGAGGAAAGGGAAGGGATGGGGGGGGGGCTGGATTAGGGGAAAGGGAAGCAGAGGAATAGAGTGAAGGCCCACCACCTCTTATTTAAAACAAAAGAACAGAGTAAAAGATGTTGTTGACTTCCCGGGGTCTTCTATGAGGTCTAATCAGTCTTCTTTCTTGCTTTTCCTTCATATTCTCTTCTCTTCATCTTCTTTTGTTTGTATCTACTTTGCTTAGCTCTCTTTCTTCTCTTCTAGATCAGAATCTTCTTATTTTTTTGTCTAAAATAATCCGTCACTTCTTCCCAGTGTGTTTCTTTCATATTCACCCCTTTGCTTCTTGCTATCAGAAAGGTAAGTCTGTCCATATTTTTTATTTCTAGAATTTTCGTTAGTCTTTCGTTCTCATCCGGTATCTCTCCTTGTTTCCACTTTCTAGCGTAACAAATTCTTGCAGCCGTTGTTATCAAGAATAAGATTTTATCTGTATTTTTTCCTATTTTTAAGTCATGTATGCCCAATAAAAACAGCTCTGCCTTCCATGGTATGTTAATTTTTAAAATATCTTGCAATTCTTTTTGTACCATTCTCCAATATTCTTTAGCCCTCTTACAGGTCCACCAGATATGAAAATATGACCCTTCTTCTTCTTTACATTTCCAGCAATTTGTGCTGTAATTTTTGTTCCCTTTTCCAATTTTCTTGGGAGTCATGTACCAGCGAAGTGCTGTTTTAAGCCAATTTTCTTTTAGGTCTGTGGCGTGACAGTACTTTAATTTTTCTCTCCACACTTTTTCCCATTCTTCCTGCCTGATATTCCTCCTGATGTTTTCGTTCCATCTTCTTTTATAATTCTTTTCTCCTTTAGCCTCTAGTTTCCATTCCAGCAATTTTCTATATATCTTTGTCACTAATTTTTTCTTGGAGTCCATTATTTTATCCCAGAAATTCTTTTCTTGGTTGAAACCAATTATTTTATCTTTTTTGTATTTTTCTTTTATAGTCCAATATTCCAGCCATGAGATTTTTTGTTCCGCCGTAATCAATTCCTCCTGAGTTTTTAGTATCAGATCGTCCCCCTCTTTTTTTAATAAATCTTTATACTTTGGCCACTCATGCCACCCTGAGCATCTTCTTTGGCCTGCTTCCAGGGGGGAGACCCATAGTGGGGTTTTGTCATACAGCCTAAATTTGTATTTCTCCCATATTTTCAAGATCGTAGATCTAACAAAATGATTCCCGAAGTTCTTTTCATTCTTCTTTCCCTTGTACCAAATGTAGGTGTGCCACCCTTCTCTTAGGTCTGATCCCTCCAATATCAATAATTTTTTCTTCTTTAACGTTGCCCAATCCTTCGCCCAGATCAATGCAGTTGCTTCGATGTATAGTTTCAAGTCTGGTACTGCGAGCCCTCCGTTTTCTTTCCTTTCCGTTAAATTGTCGAAACTAATTCTTGGCTTCCCATTTTTCCAAATGAATTTTTTGATATCCTTATTCCATTCCTCTATTATTTTTTGGTTTCGTATTATCGGTAAATTTTGGAATAAAAATAGCAGTTTGGGTAGAATCATCATCTTGACTGTGGCAATCCTCCCTAATAATGACAAATTTAAATTCTTCCAATTTTCCATATCTTTCTTTAACTCCTTCCAATATTCTATGTAATTATTTTGTAGCAGTTGTAGATTTTTAGACGTTAATATTATTCCTAAATACTTTAATTTTTTAACTATTTGGATGTTCCACTTATTTTTTATTTCTTCTTGCTCCTTTTTCCCTATATTTTTGGTTATTGCTTTTGTTTTTTCCATGTTAATTTTGAAGCCCGAGACTTTTCCAAATTCTTTTATTGTTTTTATCCAATCTTCTAAGTTATTTATGGGGTCCTCAATTACACATATTACGTCATCCGCATAAGCCCGAAACTTATATTCCTGCCCTTGTATTTTTGCACCGACCAGTTTCTTTTCCTCCCTGATTTTATTTAGCAGTACTTCCAAGGTGAGTATGAAGATTAGAGGTGACAGGGGGCAGCCCTGTCTCGTCCCCTTCTTTATATCAATACTATTTGTTTCCCTCCCATTTACCAATACTTTGGCCTCTTGTTTTTCGTAGATTGCTTCAATAGCGTTTTGAAAATAAAATCCCAAATCCATTTCCTTCATTATAATTTTAAAAAATTTCCAATTCACGTTGTCAAACGCTTTTTCCGCGTCTAATGCCAATAAGAGTACTTTATTTTGATGTTTGCTTTCATAATGTTCTATTAAGTCTACAATTGTCCTGACATTTTCGCTCTGGTATCTGTTCGGTAAGAAACCCGTCTGCTCTTCTTTTATATATACATCCAATAGGCCTTTTAGTCTTTCTGCCATGATTAGACTGAATATTTTGTAATCAACGTTTAACAACGAGATTGGTCTATAATTCCTAACCTGATCTTCGTCTGTATTTTCCTTATGAATTAAACAGATGTTCGCTTTGGTCCAAGATTCTGGGATTTCTTTATAAATTCGGGTCCTGTTCATCATCTCTTTAAGATATGGTAGTAACTCCTCCTGGAAGGTCTTATAATAGATTGATGTGAGCCCGTCTGGGCCTGGAGCCTTGTTTGATTTTAATTTCTTTATCGCTTCCTTTATTTCTTTCTCTGTAATTTCTTTATTCAATTTTTCCCTCTGTTCATCTGTTATCCTTTGTATTTTGTGGTTTGTTAGGTATTGATAAATTTCATCCTCTCCTGCATTTTCTTCTTGATATAGTTTTTTATAGAATTCGTAAAATTGTTCCCTGATCTTCTCTTCTTCCTTTATAATTTTACCATCAGCTTTTAATTTGGTGATACATGTCGCTTCCTTTCTGCTTCTTATTTTGTTAGCCAACCAGCGCCCCGGTTTGTTCGCATTCATAAAGTGGTTCTGCTTTATATACTTGAGTTCTTTCTCCCTTTCCTCCATCTCCAGAAATTCTCTTTGTTTTTGTAATTGTTCTAAGTTCTGTTTTGCATCTTTATCTTGCGGATTTGCTTTTACTTTCCTTTCCTCTTCTTCAATAGTTCGCATTATCTCATTCTCTTTGCTCCTTTTTTCCCTATTTTTCCTGCATTTTTGTTGAATAAAGTTTCCCCGCATCACTGCCTTGCTGGCCTCCCATAATGTGCAGACTGAAATTTCTGGACTGTCGTTCAGTTCAAAATACTCTTTTAACAATATTCTATTTCTTTCTATATCTTCCTCCTTCTTTAACAAATTATCATCCAGTCGCCATCTTCTTGTTTTTTCCTTTATTGTTACTTCCATTTCAAGAGCGCAGTGGTCCGAATAAATCCTTGGTAATATTAATATTTTTGATACATTAATTTGTAGAGAGGATGTTAGCCATATCATGTCAATTCTTGACCAATTACAGAATCTCGCTGAATAATAAGTGTAATCTCTTACTCCTTCGTTTCTGTTCCTCCAGATATCCACCAGACATAGCTCTTTCATCATCTTTATCATTGTTCTTGGGAGGTCCCCTTTTTCTTCTTTATTCTTCTTTCCATCATTCTTTTTGGTACTTCTGTCTATCCCTCTGTTCAGTACGCCATTGAAGTCTCCTAACATTATCATCTGATCGAAAATTTGTTCATCAATACTCTTCCTTAACCTTTCCACAAATCTTGATTTGGCACTATTCGGCGCATATATATTACAGATTAATATTTTTGTATTATTTATCCAAATATTTACCCCTAAGAACCTCCCTTCCTCATCTTTAAATGCCAATTCAGCAGTTATATTTTGATCTATATATGTTACTAACCCCCTTTTTTTTTCTTGTATAGCTGCGTAGAAGTATTGCCCCAATCTTTTATTTTCTAGGTGTTTCGTGTGTCTACTCATAATATGTGTTTCTTGCAGCGCAATGACGTGATATCTCTTTTTCTTTAATGCATTATATATTTTATTCCTTTTATTTGGGGAGTTCATCCCATTTACATTGTTCGTGTAGATTTTCAGTTCACTTAACATACTGCTTTTCCTTCCTCTTCTTCCCCTCTAATCTCTTTTTCCCCTTCTGGTTTTCCTTCTCTTTCTTCTTGTCTCTCCTCTTCTTCCTCCTCCTCCTCCTCACTTTCCTCCTCTTCTAAGTCACTTAGTTCCAGGGCTCCCGCTCCTTCTTCAGAAAATCTTCTCATCTCCTCCTTTTCAATCTCCTCCTCCTCTGGTGAGTCTGTCCGCTTCTTCTTCTTTGTTCTCCCCTTTACGTGTTCGCCATTCTCTCTTTCCCTTTCTGTTATTATTCTGTTTAGAAACTCCTTCGCTCTCTCTTCCGTCTTAATCCAGTAGCGTTGATCTTTATAAGTCAACATTAAGCCTTCGTCCCTTTCCCATCTAAATCGTATCCTCTGTTTCTTTAATTCTTCTGTCAGCAGTGCATATTTCCTCCTCCTTTTCAACACGATTCCTGGAAACTCTTTTAATATAATAATTTTCTTTCCTTTATAACATATCTTTCTTCGATTGTTCCATCCCAGCACCTCATCTCTTGTTGTTTTCTTTACGAAGTTCACTATTACATCCCGTGGTGTTTTGTTTCTTTTTGCAAAATTCGTATTGATTCTATAAATCCTATCTGTCCGTTCCATCATTTCCTGTGTTGTGCATTCGACTAATTCAGCCAATATTTCTGTTACTTTTTCTTTTATATTCTCATCTATATCTTCTTGTATGTTCCTTATTCTTAATTGAAATTCCATCTCCTTAGCTTCCCATTCCTCCTGCTTCGTCTCCAGCCTGCTACTTCTCATTTCTATATTCCTCAGTTTTGTTTTTGTTTCTTCTTGTCCTTTCTTTATGCTTTTTTCTTCCTTCTTTATCTCATTCATTTCCTGTTGCATTGTTGACATCTCCGTTCTTAGTTTGCCTATTTCCTCTCTTATGTCTTTTTTAAGTTCCGACATCTGGACTTGGGCAATTTTCTGATATATGTCTTGCCTCTCTTTGATGGTCTGGATTTCCGTTTTCATTGTCTGTATTTCCGTCAGAACTTCCGTCATCATCTCTTTCATCATTTCCTTTAGATTTACCTCTTCTGTTACTGACATTCTCCTCTGATTTCCTTTATTATCTTTTGGCTCTTTCTCTGCTTTCAGCTTGCTTGTTGCCATCCTGTAATCTTGTCTTTCCTTCCCTCCCTTAAAGCCAAGCCACTCTATCATATATATTATTTTCCTTACAATCTAATACCTTTACCTTGGTACCTGGTTGCCTGAATGTGGTCCTTTCACTCGTTTGTGCGATGTTTCACTTCCCGGCAGCCCTCTCCTCTTCCTGAGTTCTCCTCTTCCTGGGTCTTCTCCACGCGATATTGCCTTTCTTCCCCGAAATCTCGCGGGTTCTCGTGAGAGTCTCGCCGAGGTCTCGCGGAGGTCCGCGCGTTCCTTCTCTTCCTTCCTCCCTTCCGGATCTCGCGGTATTTCCCCTCTCTCGCGGTATTTCCCAGGTCTCGCGGTATGTCCTCTCTCTTATTCCCGCTTTTTGACGTCACTTCCCTTATTTCCGCTCCACGTGTGTCCCCTCCCGCACGGTTCTTCTTCCTGCGCCACGTTGCGCCGCTCTGCGCCGCCCACCGCGCCTCCCTTCCAGGCCGAAGACACAACAACAGGCTTCTTCAAGGTCAGGACCTTCCTTCTGTTGCTCCTTCTATTACTCTGTCTTCCCCCTCCTCCTTCCTCCTTGCCGAGAGTTTGCCTCAGAGACTTGATGTATTTATTGGAAAGTTTGCAAGAATTGCGCTAGTGTGATACAATATAAATAAATTGTCCCAATTGACCCTATTTATTGAGCGCTTTCTAAGCAACAATATCTTCCTCTGCTCCTGTTGTTTC
Source organism: Anolis sagrei (assembly GCF_037176765.1). Lineage (NCBI taxonomy): Eukaryota > Metazoa > Chordata > Lepidosauria > Squamata > Anolidae > Anolis > Anolis sagrei. The sequence continues at coordinate 138,372,717 of NC_090021.1, read as the reverse complement.
TCTTATCTCCTCAAATCCAATATTTCTGTCTTTATATTGTTTCCTTTAGTACTTTAGTACTTTAGAACTTTTCCAAGGTCTGTTGAGTCACTTATTCCCTTAAGTTCCTGACTTTTAACTCTTAATTCTTGACTCTTCCCTCCTTATTCTCTTATTTCTCTCATTGGTCCGTTTCTCGTTCTCGCTCTCCTTCTCCTCCTCTTTTATATTAAAGTGGGTGAGAAGAGGGACTGTTCTTTCTTTGCCCCGTTCCGATCTTTCCCCGGACTTCACCTCACTTCTGCCCCTTAAGGAGCCTCAGTTTCTTTATCTCTGTCTTGAAGAGCTTTGTGACCTCCTTCCAACCCCTTTTTCTTCTCAGCTTTATCCTTTAATCATGCCTCCTTACCTCCTTGTCATGTTACTCTTCTGTTAAAAGTGCAGTCGGTCGGAGATTTGCAGGCTGTCGCCTGCCACGATCAGGGTGACCCGCCGTGCCTCGGGGACCATATACCGGGTCCTTTCAGGGGTCCCCTCTTGAGGAGGAGACCCCCTTTTGGACCGTCGGTTGGTCCCCCGGTTCCGCAGTTCCCCCTGCTTCGATCCGCAGGGGGAAGGGAGCTGTTGCTCTACCCGGTCTCCCTGTCGTGCACACACCGTCACGGAGCTCCTAGTGTGTGCTGCTCTCCGCCATTTCCCTGCACCGGAAGTCCCGGGTAATGAAGCTCTTTTATTTGTTTCATCTGTATGCTGCTTTGAGTGCAAAGATCTCAGAGCAGCTCACCTGTTGTTCCCAAGCTGCTTCCCTGTGCTGCATACATGCGCCGCACTGCAGAAGAACTGCATGCTAGGCGATCTCATAAATATGCTTTCCTGTTCCTAATAAGAATCTGGGGTATGCTCATAACGCAAGGATTGCAAGTTGATATTGTACAGCTTTCCCCCCTTTCTGTCTTCAAAACTCATTAGCGAAGCTTGGGATGCTTTGCCATAGCTCTTGGTAGTCTTACTACCCTGATGACACTCTCACCAAATTGTTCATTTTTAATCAAATGGCAAGCAGTGATCAACCCTCCTTTTTAGAGGCTTTCCCCCTGGAGATTTATGTGCTCTGGTGGGAGGTTAAGGTTTGCTGAGAGTGTGATGTGCAAGCTGTTTAGTCATTTAACCTCTCTCCCAATGGTTTCATGGGGAATTATGATAATCTTTCTGCTGCCAACAGTGATAAGTTAGTTCTTGGTGGCTCTGCCCCTCTGAATTGTTTCTGGATGATTTGTGGATAAAAGAACTGCTCAGGAAGTCATTTTCAGTGGCACAAGACCATTTTGACCTGGAAAACATTAACAGGAACATTGGGCTTTTTTCCCTGCAGTGAATTTGATTCAGAAAGTTATTTTTTATTTAGGCATGCCTAATAACAAAAAGGAATGTATGTCTCTCCTTCACATCCCAGCAAGATTTATATGTTCTATTACACAGACAGAAGCAAGGGATCACTATATCTAAATGCCAATGTTGAATCAGTGCTTATTTTGTAACAGAGATTCAAATCTTTCCAAGATAGAGCTGACATCATTTAGCTGTCATATTAAGTAAATATTTCCCTTCTCTCCTCCAGTTCTCTCTCTTTAGGCCTAGCCCTATCATTATACAAAGCCAAGCAATGTCCAGAGGTGACTTTTGTGGGGATTGAGAGGGACTATGTATTTGGTTATTCCCCTCTTTTTGAGGATAGAGCTACAACCAGTCCTAACAACTTCCCTGTTTTGTCGAAGGCTTTCATGGCTGGAATCACTCAGTTCTTGTGGGTTTTTTTGGGCTATATGGCCATGTTCTAGAGGCATTTCTCCTGACGTTTCGCCTGCATCTATGGCAAGCATCCTCAGAGGTGAGGTCTCACCTCTGAGGATGCTTGCCATAGATGCAGGCGAAATGTCAGGAGAAATGCCTCTAGAACATGGCCATATAGCCCGAAAAAACCCACAAGAACTGAACTTCCCTGTTGTCATTATGTGCAGTAGAGGACACTTATCTCATTGCCAATGCTTCAGAAAAAATAAATAATTCCTATGCCATTCTGGTTTGTTTCTCTGTATGTAATAGGGCAGGGGTGGCATCTTTTTCTTTCAGCAACAAAAGGTTTTTGAGCTATCCCTTTATCCTGTAGAATTGTTTGAAGGCATAAAAACTCTGCCAAAAAAGTAGAAGTATATCAAATCATACAGCAAAAAGCACTGACATTTTTCACATCCTTGGAACTACTGTCCATAGATGTTGGGGAAGTTATTATATTTTGAGGAGTGCTACACCCAGAATTCCCTATCCAATATGTCCTAAACAAGTGAGAATTAGCTGTGGATGATTTTTTTCCCATGGTCACTATAGGGTGTGTGTGTGTTTGGAAATATACAAGATAACATAAAATTGTCTTGAATGAAAAATTGAGATCATAATACAGAACAGTAGCAAAGGGTTACAAGCCTGGCATCCCGGTGGCTGCCTGAGGAGGACATGTATTGATGCCAACCCTGTACGAAAAAATAAGCTAATGAGCTGTTATATGACAAAGAGATAGTAAAAAAAGGAGTTTCACTTTATACCAAAAATCCAAAGTTATTTCAGTGAATTTTTGAGTGCAATTCCAGTTATATTAAATGATCAAGCATGATGTCATCCTGTGGAAATAAAGACATGATTTTATTCAGATGTGTGTGCAAAGGTCTATAATGAATACAGGCAGAATAGAAAAGCTATCCTTTGAGGATGAGAGGTCAGAATATCGAGACTGGCTTGCATGTGTTAAAATATAATTAATGGGATGCTGGGGCTCTCATGGAGCAGGTCTCTCTCTCATCCCTCCCACTTTCATTAAATTGTTGCATATATTGAACTTTTCTTTCTTTCTTTCTTTCTTTCTTTCTTTCTTTCTTTCTTTCATCCATCCATCCATCCATCCATCCATCCAAATAGGACATTCATTTAAGGCATAGATCTTGCCTCATATAAACCTTTCTCTAAAAAGTTAATTCAGTTTGGACTTGTTCAGAAAGCTCTCTTCTTAGTAGTTGTATGCATAGGATTTGACTCTAGGGAGACCAAACAATAAGGAAAAAATGGCTTAGATCTCTGCCTCTTTTTATTACCAGGCAAAATACCAGAGATTTTGTGTGAGCAAAAGACAGAACTGAATGCCAGCTGTCAATTAAAAATGCTATTTTAGTTAAACAAATTTGGAATACTGTATCCAATTTTGGATAAGACAGTTTAAGAAGAGTGTTGAAGATGTCCAGTGGCCAAAATGCTAAAGGGTCTGTAAAACCTGTCCTATGAAGAGTGGCTTAGAAAGCTCGGTATGTTTAGCCTGGAAAACAGAAGGTTAAAAAGGTGATATGCTAGCCATGTTTAAATATTTGAAAGGGTGTCATATAGAAGACAGAGAAAGTGTGCTTTCCACTGCACCAGAAACTAGGAGCTCATCTGCACTAAGGAAAACTTATTCTGAGTTGACAGATGTAGGTCAGGATCATGCCTTAAATTTGAGGCAGCTTTCTAAATAAAAGATGTTGTCCAAGAACGACACTGTTTGTCCTGACTTCTTTGCTTCCTGCTGTTGCCTCTTGTGCACATGCAATGTGGTGTGGTTAGCTCTGTTTTTCACCTCATTTGCAAACAATAATTAAAAATCCAGGAAAATAATACAGTGTTCCTTTAATACCTGAACTGACAAGAGGAAATAGGAGGTAGCAATCCTTTCTCATAAATCCCTCTTTTTGGACATTAGGGAAAAATAAAAGTCTCCTCATTGTCATCAAGTTAAAGAAAGGAATTGATTATAAACATAAACTCTCAATTACTGTTTTGAAAGAACAGAGAATAAGAGACTGGGTCAGAAACTGGGTTATCAATACAGCACAGAAAGGGATAATAAAAAGCTCACTGGAAATATGTACATGACCTCCGCAGCAGATTAGTGGCCAGTGTAATATGTTAGTAAAATGCCATGTATTGTGTTCTGCACATAAGCTTCTTCGCTATTATAATGACAAAGACACTGATGTAATACAAAATATTCACTCTAAATTATATTATCAGTATTTCTGTGCTCTGGTGGTAAGCTAATGTCTTGTTTCATTGTAAGGACAGTATCTGGAAAAAAAAGGAGTGGACATTTTCTCCTAATTCTTCTGTTATTGCCACTTCTTCATTTATATCCAACTCTTTTCCAATCTGGGCTCAATTCTAGAGTTTACAGAAATTAATAACAGATAAAAGTCCCTACAAAGACACAAGGACAAACATGTTAATATTTATTATTGAAATGCAATCAAACTATCTGATAGACTTTAAACCATTTAAAAGTCATTAATGCAACATCTAGGAGGGGTGGTTTGGGAAATTGTCTGTACAGTACAGCCCCTGTGTCCAACACTTTCTGTGGATATGTGAAACTATGGATAATATACTGAAATGTAGCATCTCTGGCTTAAGGATACGATAGACTTGTGCAAGAAAGACCTAGACCAGAGGTCCACAAACCTTTTGAACAGAGGTCCAGGTCACAGTCCCTCAAACTGTTGGAGGGCTAGGTTATAATTTGGAAAAAATATGAATGAATTCCTATGGATACTGCACATATCTTATTTGTAGTGCAAAAATCACTTAAAAGAATACAATAGTTAAAATGAAGAACAATTTTAACAAATATAAACTTATTAGTATTTCAGTGGGAAGTGCGGGCCTGCTTTTGGCTGATGAGATAGGATTGTTGTTGTTGTTGTGATCCAAAATGCTGTGGCCAGGGTGTTGACTAAGGCTGGTTGCAGGGCATATATACCACCACACAATTAAAATAGCTTGATTTGCTATAAGTCTGGGCACAATTCAAAGTACTGGTTATGACATGGTTTGAGTCCACACTATATGAGTCTGCCCTATTTTAAAATCTTCAGGTGAAGGCTTTCTCTTGGTCCCACCACCATCACAGACACAATTGGTGGAGACCCAGGAGAGAACCATCCAATATGCGAATCCAACTGGAGGGTAGCTCTTTTCTAGTGTAGGCTGCTTTCCAAATCCTGACTCTTAGGCTCCTTCCACACAGCTGAATAAAATCCCACAGATAACCCAGTTCAATGCAGATATTGTGGGATTTTCTGCCTTGATATTCTGAGTTATATAACTGTGTGGAAAGGCCCATAGGCTTCTTCTGAGACAAGTCACTAGAGGAGGGGTGACTCTGCTTTCTCAACAGGTATTTTTTTCTGAGCAACCTCTCTCAAGGTTCTTCGAATGTTGCATCCCATTCCACCAGAACTTAACAGGATCTTGGGCACGAGTTGTGGTGTCACTGAACATATACTTAAATACATATGAGGTTGCAGAATTACTGCTCTTCCAAGCCATGGAAAGCAGTCTGAACCCCGCTGAACCACTAACTGTGGAATCATTATAACAGTGCTGTGCAAGATTTTTGGGTCAAGGATTGTGTGCCCTGGAGCTGTGTGATCGTAATTGGCAGGGCCAAAATAGACGGGGTTAGAGCAGGCCTGCACAACCTGTAGCTCTCCTAGTATTTTGGATTTCTGTTCCCAGAATTCCTGATCATAGGATAAGCTGGCTATGGCTTCTGGGAAGTAGAGTCTCAAACACTTGGAGGGTCATAGGTTGTGCTGGACTGGGCTGGAGTCTGAGGGCCCTTGCACACAGCCCTATATCCCAGAATATCAAGGCAGAAAATCCCACAATATCTGCTTTGAACTGGGTTATCTGAGTCCACAGTCAGCTAATGTGGGATTTTCTCTGCCATGGTTTTCTCTTTCACCCAGAAATCACCAGGGAAGCAAACCAATTGCTCTTCTAGAGGCTTTAAATGATAACTTGCAACAGGTTTTTGGGATTAGGTTGTGGGTAAACCTAGGGCCCTTCCACACAGGCCTATATCCCAGAATATCATGGCAGAAAATCCCACATTATCTGATCACCCAGTTCAGAGCAGATATTGTGGGATTTTCTGCCTTGGTATTCTGGGATATCGGCCTGTGTGGAAGAGCCCCTATTTTCATATACCCCCAGACCTAGCAACAGAGAAAATAAGAACTACTGATTTAATATTTACATTTAAAAAGTTAATTTGACAGAGATATTTTTACAATGACATGCAGCACGTAGATATACTGATCATAGAGGTTTCCCAGTGCATAATAGGTAATATTGATCCAATGTGTTGTAGGCTCTTGAAAGCCGCCACACAGGTTTTTCACACAGCTACCTCCCTGAGTTACACAGCTCAACCATTTTTTTCTTGGTGTCTTGATTTTTAGACCTGAGCCTGGGGTTATTTGGGGCACTGGTTCAGAAAATTGCAACCGTAGCAGTCCTAGCTTCTTATTTTGGTTTTCTATGGGTGAGCAGATGGAGACTAATAGATAGTGTATATTTTGTATCTAAAAACCTAGAGCCGATAGAGGAGAACTGGTGCCATTTTTGGAATCAGCATGCCAAATGTACCCAGAAACAAGACTAAGATTTGAGGCACCAAAATGCATGTTGGGAAGATTTAATTGGAGATATCAAAGCTGTAGTCCATGGGTAGGCAGGCAGTAACACGCCAGACAAAGATGGACTATCTACTTCATCACACTAGATTAAAAAATCCATTTTAAATCTAGTTTCTGCCTCTGCAGAATTGTGGGGTTTGTAGTTTGGTGAGGCTGTTAAAGTCTCCTCCCTAAACTACAAACCCCAGAATTCTGCAGGAGGCAGAAGCCAGATTTTAAGTGGATTTTTTCTCTATAACTCCTTAATCCCTACCTGTTGGTCAACCTATTTGGGGATGGGATGATGTGAACCAAAGTCTGACAATTTCTGAAGGACCCCCAGTTCCCTACCTTTGCTATTGCCCTTGCCTGTTTCCTATATTTCAAGCCAATTCTGAATGAATGAATTAAGAAAACACTTGGGTAAGTTAGCATGAGCCATTAATTCTTCACAAAGTGATTTTTTAAAACAAAGGTCTGCAGTCCCTAGGCTGACATCAGCTTCTGACAAGCTCCATGATTTTGTGGAAATGCTGCTGTTCTGGAAGGGTGGCACTTACATCCTCACAGGAGCCAGTAAAAAGTTTTGTTGGCATAGATGTGCTGTTGGCAGAAAAGGTCGCTGGCATAGATGTGCTGCCATGTCTATAGGAGGATACAAAGGGAAGCTGCAGGGGTGAATTGAGGATACTTTCCTTGTCATAGATACAAAAGCCTTTCATTCATTTGAATAAAAAAGCAAAATTGTGAAAGCTGTGCAACTAGAATTTCTTCCCTCATTACCAGTAATGGAAGTGATTGGTCTTTGATATAACATCCGACTTACAAATGATTTATAGTTAAGAAGGGGGTGAGACAGGAGGAAGTGAGAGAAATCTACCCCTTGGAAGGGAAATTCACTCTTGAAAGAGTTATCATGGGGAAAAGAGGTCTCCAGAAGCTTTCCCACCAATCCTTGTTTCCACAACAAGCAATCTTTTCAAAATCCAATTATCACAGGGACAGAAAGTCAGATTAAATCTTCTGAACAGGGGCACAGACATAAAAACAAATACCACGGGGAGTCTGGATATATACGTATGTATGCATGTTGTGTGTGTGTGTGTATCTGGAGTTACATTAAAAATGTGCCTAATCTGACTTACATACACATTCAACTTAAGAACAAACCTACAAAACCTATCTTGTTTGTAACTTGGGGACTGTCTATATGGGAAAAGGAAAATCTACCCTTCTGGTAGCTGTGGCCAGCATGAAGTGGGAGAGCTTTGAAGGTAGCGGTATCCCTGCCATAGTGCATACCCGGTATAATTTTAGGATTGCTTTGTCTGACTTCTTTTGGGCACTGCGAAAAAATTAATTTCCCAGCAGCATCTGGCATTTTTTGCAGGTGTCAAGCCAGGGCAACAAAAATAATTTCCTGGTTCTTTGGAGCTCATAGTGATGCTGGGGCATAGCTTTGAAACAGTAAGAATAATGAAGAAGATATTCTTAAAGTGATGAGAAATTACGCCCCCCCCCCTTCCATTGTCAGATAAGTAGGTAATCCATTCACATTCATTCTCTATAAGAAGAATAAAAAGTAATTACGTATTCTCTATGAGAAGGGCTGTCTCAACACACTGACAACCTATTGAAAGTTTGGCAATGCCTGCGATATTTCTAACTTTCAGCACAAGAATGAGAGAATGACTATTTTTTCTCCAGCAACATTTCTTCGATTTGTGTAGAAACGTTTGTGCAACGTGCATTTCTTTTTTCTATTGGGTTGTGTGCATTAGAACAAGTAACTGACTGAAAGGTGGGGCCACTAGGTAGGTATCTGCAGAACAGTATTAATATCTTCAAGACAGGGCTCAGAATGAAAGCCAAGTGATCCTCCCTAAGAACACAATGAATTGATGTCTCTCTAGATGGTAAGATTATTAGGCCTGTTTGATCAAGAAAAAATTTGTTTCTAAAATCGATTTGTAATTGGGGTGTTTTTTTGTTTCGATATTTAAAATATTTACAAAACTTTCCAAAAAAATGTTTTGTTATTTACGAAATTTCGTAAATATTTACAAAACATTTTGTAAGTGTGAATGTTGCAGTAATGGTCACCTTGATTAGCATTGAATGGCTTTCATTTCTCCCACCCTGGACATTCCATAGATAAACTCCATTTGCCTAGTTTCCAACAGACCTCTGAGGATGCCTGCCATAGATGTGGGCAAAATGTCAGGAGAGAATGCTTCTGGAACATGGTCATACAGCCCTGAAAACTCACAGCAAAAGAGCCTGGATGGATGCAGCCTTCAATTTGTGGCAATCAGATGGTATTGGTCTCATCTCAGGCGGGCCACGGAGGCAGAGCCGGCGCTGCAGGAATCCCCTCCCCGGCTCCTGCGCTCCGGCTCCTGCGCCCTCCTCTTCCTCCTCCTCCTCCCAGCTGTGTTGCAGGAAGTGCCAGGAGGAGGAGGAGGAGGAGGAGGGCGCAGGAGCCGGAGCCGATTGGATGGCGCGCGGAGGCCGGTTGTAAGGGTGAGCGCGCGCGCGCGCCATCCAATCGGCTCCGGCTCCTGCGCCCTCCTCCTCCTCCTCCTCCTCCTCCCAGCTGTGTTGCAGGAAGTGCCAGGAGGAGGAGGAGGAGGAGGAGGAGGGCGCAGGAGCCAGAGCCGATTGGATGGCGCACGCGCGCTCAGCCTTACAACCGGCCTCCGCGCGCCATCCAATCGGCTCCGGCTCCTGCGCCCTCCTCCTCCTCCTCCTCCTCCCAGCTGTGTTGCAGGAAGTGCCAGGAGGAGGAGGAGGAGGAGGAGGGCGCAGGAGCCGGAGCCGATTGGATGGCGCGCGCGCGCTCACCCTTACAACCGGCCTCCGCGCGCCATCCAATCGGCTCCGGCTCCTGCGCCCTCCTCCTCCTCCTCCTCCTCCCAGCTGTGTTGCAGGAAGTGCCAGGAGGAGGAGGAGGAGGAGGAGGGCGCAGGAGCCGGAGCCGATTGGATGGCGTGTGGAGGCCGGTTGTAAGGGTGAGCGCGCGCGGGCCGGGCGCCCAACAGGCAGGGGCGGTGCTTGGCTCACTGGGTGTGCGCTCGTGCCGCCCCTTTGCCCCGCCTGCCCCATTTACTGCTGGGGTGCTTGGGAGCGCCGGATTGGCTCCCAGGCACCAGCAGCACTCAGCAGCCTCCATCCCATTAACGACACGAGCTGAAGCTCGTAAAATATATGGGGCTGCTGTTTCGATATTTTTAAACCCTTCCGGGTTTAAAAATGTGTTTTGAAATCGCGTCGGATGTGGTAAAAATAACGAATTAATAACGAAATAACGAATTAACGAACGAAACCGCACAGGCCTAAAGATTATATTCCAGGACTTGATTCCAGAACTTGTAAAGTTGTCATTTCAGGATTAGAAATCTGCTGCACAACTCAGCTCCTTCTTATGGACTGAACAGCCACAGGCCAGTCCCTGCAGATGGCCATTCATTGCTGAAGCAGGCCCTGTAGATGTCATTGCAATCAGCCTGGGAAAGTCAATGGCAGTTGGCCACCTGCACACCTTCAGGATCGAATGGAAAGAAGAAATATGCTTAGTTTTCATTTCAAAAATATAGGAAGCAGCTTCACTTATACATTATTGTCTATAATGAAATATGTGGTCTAATAGAGGACAGAGGGGGAAAAATAACTCTAGGCTAGAGTGATGCAAGAAGAGATCGGGTTTGGTAAAACAAATGAACAAACATACATTTGGCAAGCATGCAAATGAGCCATTAGTACAGACACACAAGTGTGCTAACTCTCTTTGGGTTGGTTTGTACAGGCCAGTATAGCACAAGGGGTCTCTAATTCCTTCCTAGTTATGGTTGTCCTACATTTTAGTTAGCAAAACATGGGATCCATTTTTGGTCTTCAACTTGCCTTTATACAGGTGACTTAGCTCAATCAAAACTTGGCTGTACCACTCACTTGAGTTTATGCTCTATTTCCTTTTTTTGTTGGGGAAGGTGCCATTGGGTTCTTAGCCTTTTTGCCTTACTTGCCCAAGTGACCTGCGTTACTTCTTTCTCTTACAGTTTTTATTTCTTCCTGCCTTCTTCTCTTTAGCAATTGTCCCTGTAGTCAGTGAAACACAGATATCTTGGCACAAGTAATAAGAGAAACTTGGCACAAGTAGTAAGAGAAACCCAGAGTTGTACATGTCAAAATGATAAATCAGTGTTAATTAATCAATATATGTTTGTATCCTATAGGATCATTGATTGACTACGCCACTAGGCATAAGAGACCAAGCTTCCCAAAAGTAAGAAGATTTCACAGAGAGAAAAGGCATAGTCAAGAAAAAGTGATTTTCTCAAGAATAAGAAACCTTGTGGTTTGCTTCAGATGTTTTCGGATGGTTTTAGGCAAAGTTAATGGTACATTTCTTAGTACAGTTCAATCTCCATATCCACGAAGGATATATTCTGAGACATTTTGTGGATACTGGAAAATGTGGATAATAGCAAACACTATATTTTGAATAAGCTTGGGCTGGAAGCATATCATATAATTGCAATGGAAGACGTAGAGAAGTTCATAAACATTTCCGGGGGGGGGGGGGTGGTTTTTGAAGTGTAGATAGGTAAAACTATGGATATTGAATCTGTGGATATGTGAGTTGAACTGTATGGATATTAGTCCCATTCAAGATTAAATAATATCATTTTGACATACAGATGTGAAAATGACAAAAATCAGTCTTAATAATAGACCCCAATAAAGAAATTTGGTAATTTGGAACCATACAGTAACCACAGAAATGTTTACCATAGGGATGAAGTATTCTTTAGTATCTAATTGTGAGATTATTGCTAGTATTCATGTCCATAGGTACTGTAGTGGACTTAGGACTTTATCACACCCCACTCTCTTGGGGTGTCATTTCTATGCGTTGGGAGAGCTGCTTCGAGAGTGCACGGGAGGCCAGGTAAGTTTAGTCCAGTAAACTGTATTCTGCAGTCCAGAACTGGAAATAATTAATTTGTTACAAACCAGGGCTTTCCTGGTTTGTAGCAAATTAATTCAGGACTGTCTAGAACGTTGTCTGGACAGCCACTACTATATTGCAGTGGATACCGTCTGAACCAGCCCTGGGATGGCAATCCTATTAGTCAATTTGAAATAATGACAATGATTTTTTGTGTGGGTGGTCCTGAAATGTTCACTGATGCTTCTCTGCTTTCACCATTTGGACACAATGCAGGAAGGATTGGTAAATATTGTTCTTGCCATTTCCTAAACTGTGCAATATCGAAGTTATAAAAACTAAGAACTTTCACAATTTCAAAGATCAGCTTAAAAAACACGGGGGAGGGGACAGTGGGAGGAGAGATGGTACAGCTAACAGATAATTTATAAAGAAACCAGACCAGATGAAGTTATGTGATGGGGGTAGAAAATCATTTGTTTAATTTTAAAATGGGGCATCCTGATACTCCACAACAATACAGTGCCCCGCTTCCTATCTACATGATGTCCATAGAGATAATCCTGCACATTACATTAAAATTCAATTGAGCTCCCTTGTAAATATACTTTATATTGTAGTATATATAGGAAAGAATGAAGTAAATGTGTAGCTTAGGCTATCCATACTCCACAGAGTATTACTGGATTACAAGTGTTTCTGGACTCTGCTCCCATCAGCGACTTACCACCTGAGCATGATAATAATGCTTCCGTACTATTTGGAGGTTACCCAGTAATGCAGTGTGGTGGAATGTTAGACTAAGACTCTGGGAAACCAGAGTTCAAATCCCTGTTTGCCATGGAAGCCCACTGGATAACCTGGGGCATGTTAGGCCACCTTGACAACCTTCCTCTGAACAAATCTTACCAAGAAAACCTCATGATATATATGTTGTATGAAAATGACTTGAAGGCACACAACAACAGGCTTTGGAACTCATTACCTGGGGTGATTAGACTAGCTTCTTGTCAGCTTTTAGGAAAAGCTTGAAAACCTGGCTGTTCCATCTTGCTTTTGATGAATGAACAACAATCCTCATACCATGACTGTCCCAGCATATACTCGACCTCTTGATGCACCTCACCTTATTCCTAGTGAGTAATTAAACCCCATAGCTTGTCCCTCCTGTATCTCCCACCAGATCAATCACTTAGGTTATCCTATCCTGCCCTATGTCCCCTGTTTTTATCTTTGCACCTGGCCCACCCCATTTTGATTAACTCCTTGTCCCTAATTTTTATTTTACTTCATACCTGGTGTTATATCCCACTGTGTTAATTTTCTTTTACTGTTTGTATGTTATTGTTTTATTGCTGTACTTAATTTTATTTTTAATTTCAATTTTAATTATTATTTGCTGTATGTATTTCATTTGTTTACTGTATCTGTTGGGCTTGGCCTCATATTAGCTGCCCCGAGTCCCTGAGGGGAGATGGTGGTGGGGTATAAATAAAGTTTAACAACAACAACAACAACAACAACAAGTGAAACAGCATTGCATCACATCTTAGAGATGACAGCGATATAATATGTCTTTAAGAAGGGATATGGGATTTATCAGTCATACACACAGTTTCTTTTCAAAAACTAAATGGCACCTAATTTCTGATACAGTTTTCTGAAGGGTACCGAAAAATAGTCACTTTTGAAAGCTGCTAGCCTTTCCACAGTCGTTATCATGCCATCTTCTCATCTCTGAGAAATTTCTCTCCTGGAACTTGCTTCCTGATTTCTGTCTTTAAAGGTACAATATGCAATCAGCTAGCTTGTTAAGTAGTTTAACAAGGTGAAAAATATTCAATTACTTCCATGTGTTTATCATGCTGTTGAAATGCAGGAAAGTAACAACATGGTGTCTGTCATCATCGCTTCTGCTGATCAGATTTAATATAGTCTATACTGAGGCAAATTTGGCTGATAGAAAGATATTTCCCTGGCTCTGGATTCATTTTTCAGGCCACAGATTTCTCTTAAAAAGATGCGCTATTTCTTTCCATAACAGATTTCCTATTCACTGCATAAAGAGAGTGAAACGGTGCCATTTCGTCACAATATCTTACTTGATTTCTATATTGTTGAAGCCTGCAGTAAATCTGGGACCCGACTGTTGCTGTTATTGACTTTGTTTATATCATACCTTTCCCATATAATCCATGGAATTTTACATAAATCAAGATTCTTAGCATTTAAGACAGGGCTTCTTAAACTTTTCTACTTGTGACTCCTTTCCACCTGAGAATTTTTTACATGATCTCAGATATATAGGTATATAAAATAGATAAACAAATCAAAAATTTACTGATAATATATCAGCATTTGCAAATTTTTCATTTTGTGGACTACAGCCAAAGCGTTTTCTGCAGAGTCCACTGTGAATATTGCACATTGTTGCTAACAGATTTGTATAAATGGATGGCATTCAGAAACTAGGCTTGTGTAATTTGGCCAAAAGACATGCTGTTTCAGGACTCATTGTTGGCTGGCCCCTCATTCTCATTACCAGGAAGTTAGGGGAGAGGTGGTTCCATTTTCATTCTGCTGTCAGTAAAGAGAAGTTAAGCATATGAACTGTGATTATTGTACTTTTGCATATTACTCTGTCAATTGATATGGCTAGTAAAAGCTTTGCATAATCTATATATATAAATTTGTTAGGGGCATCCAACGAGGAAACAAAACTCAAAAACCCCCCAACGAAACTGTACCAAAATTGCCATGCCCGTAACACAACCCACAAGGTACAAACATATCTACTCAAAATGAAAAACAACACAACAACACACTCACAAAACGGCAAAACAACAAAACTAAAAAAAAACCAACGAAACTTAACCAAAATTGCCATGCCCATAACACAACCCACAAGGTACAAACATATCTACTCAAAATGAAAAACAACACAACAACACACTCACAAAACGGCAAATCAACAAAACTCACAAACCCCCAACGAAACTTAACCAAAATTCCCATGCCCATAACACAACCCATAAGGTACAAACATATCTACTCAAAATGAAAAACAACACAACAACACACTCACAAAACGGCAAAACAACTGAGCATGCGCATTGGTGCCCAGCCGCAAGTTCCCTGGCGCATGCACACAGTTCCCTCTGCGGAAGCCATGCCCACTCCAAGCCCCGCCGCGCCGCTTCCCGCACCCCCCCCCCACCGCACGCACACACACAACCCCACGCTCCATCACTCCCCCCGCCGCACACACACACGCAACCCCACGCTCCATCACTCCCCCCACCGCCACACACACACGCGCAACCCCACTCCCCCCCGCTACCGCACACACACACGCAACCCCACGCTCCATCACTCCCCCCGCTGCCGCACACACACACAACCTCACGCTCCATCACTCGCCTGCCCCAATCTTACCTCCTTTTACTTCACGCCACCTCCAAACCCCACCGCACCCCTTCCCACCCTGTCAAAATCCAGGAAAGACAGGAAGGAAGGAAAGAAGGAAGGAAGAGAAAGGGAGATAAAGAAAAGGGGGAAGGAAGGAAAGTTAGAGAAAGAAGGAAGAAGAAAAGGAAAGAAAAGATGGAAGGAAAGAAAAGAGAGACAGCAGAAGAGAAAGAAAAAGGGGGAAGGAAGGAAAGAGGTAGAGAAGGAAGAAATGAGAGACAGAGGGAGGGAAAGAAAAAGGGGGAAGGAAGGAAGGAGAGAAGGAAAGAAAAAAGGGAATGAAAGAAGGAAAGAGGGAGTGAAGGAAGGGGGAAGATGTAGAGAAAGAGGGAGGGAAGGAAAGAAGGAAAGAGAGAAGGAAGAAAAGAGACCAGAAGAGAAAGAAAAAGGGGGAAGGAAGGAAGGAGAGAAGGAAAGAAAAAAGGGAATGAAGGAAGGAAAGAGGGAGTGAAGGAAGGGGGAAGATGTAGAGAAAGAGGGAGGGAAGGAAAGAAGGAAAGAGAGAAGGAAGGAAAGAGGCCAGAAGAGAAAGAAAAAGGGGGAAGGAAGGAGATAGAGAAGGAAGAGGAGAAGGAAAGATGGGAGGGAAGGAAGGAGGGAAAGAAGGAGAGAAAGAGGGAAGGTTGGCCACAGCAACGCGTGGCGGGTAAAGGTTGTTATTTCTATTATTATTATTATTATGCTATTGTTCCTATGAGACCCTGGGGGAATGGGAGAGGTGTCAGGTCCCGGAGGCAATGCACTGCATTATTGTTATTGTTATGATGGTGGTGAAATAAAAGGAAATAAAAAGCGAAAGAAGGAAGCAAACAGGGAGGGAAGAAAGGCAAAGGAAGAAAGGGGGGGGGGGAATGAAGGAAAGAGAGAAGGATGAAACCAAGTAGTGAAAGAAGGAAAGAAAGAAAGAGGTAGAGAAGGAAGAAAGGAGAGAAAGGAGGAAGGAATAGGTAGGTACCTCTCTTTCATAATAGTCCAGATATCTACCTCAACTTTGATAAGTTTTACTATAGGCCACAGCAACGCGTGGCAGGGCACAGCTAGTGTATAATAATTGTTCTTAGTTATTTATTTAGAACATTTATACCTGACCCTTCTGCCAAAATGTCCTCAGATTGGCATGTGTGTATCTGTTGCATTAAGTTCCCTGTTGATTTTAGGTGATCTCAGGAATGTCATAGGGTATTCCTCCACAAAAAATATATATTTAGAGATGGTTTTAGCAGCAATTAGGTTAATCACATTTTAGGAATCCCACACTGTTTTCTCTTTTCTTTTGGTAATGTGCAGTGTAATGCAATACATAACACTAATGCTACGTATATGTTTTCCACCTCCTAATGTCAATAGTCAGTGAAGATAGCACACGTTACCGTGAAGAGAGGACAAAGAGGCCATGACTTCAATTCAACATAATGCAAAGTTATGGCTTGATACTATGAGGATAAAACAGAAAGGATCTCTAGCTGACTTCTTTCTCCCACGCCTCTTCCTTTCATGTATTCATAATCATTCAAACTTCCTTGGATTTTGGCAAACCATCACTTGCCATTTCCTCAACTGGTTGATGTGGTTCTGTTCTTGGTTGTACAAACTGTATAAACAAAAAAAGGCAAACAAAAACACTGATGGATCAGGAGAAATACTTTTATATCATTTTGTTCTTGCAGGGCCAACTAGATGAACCCAGGGAAAGGTAAGACACAGGTCGGGAGTGCATGAGTTTGTCTAATCCCCTATAGAAAGTTGACAGTCAATATTATACCTTGTGATAAGAAATGCCAGAGTTTAACAGGGCACAGCATGACAAATGGCTTTCTTTTGTTGATCCTCAATCTCTCATCATTCAGATTCATTGAACAACTCATGTGCTGATATTTGGAGTGTGAAAAAAAATCCTTTCTTCATCCACTTTCTCCACACCACATATAATTTTATGCATTTTTGTCATACCTTCTCTATTACTCATCTTTTCACTGAGCTATAAAGCCCCACACAGTATAATCTTTCCACATAGGTTTCCAGCCCTTTGATCCTTTTTCTTGCCTTTTTCTACACCTTCTTCAGCTTTCAACCAGCATTGCAAATCTGAATCTTGAATGCATGAGTTAAAATGGGGAATAAAATAGGAGCAGAACTATAAGTGCCTTCCAGCTTTGTTTTTGATGTTGAATAATTCCACTCAAGCTATTTAATGTAAGGACATCTTGAGAGGTGGCTGAGAAGGTGGAGAGAGGATTGAAATCCTCTTCATACTTGAATCACATGAATGTGATGTTATTGGTCCCATTCTCAATCCTATTAAAGAGTTATTGGAAGAATCATAAAGCATAAAGTTGGAAGAGACAAGAACTATCCAATCCACTATGCAGGAATATATAATGAAAGCACTCCTGACAGATGACCATCCAGCCACTGTTTAAAAATCTCCAGAGAAGGAGACCCTACCACACTCAAGGCAGCACAACCCACTGTTGAACAGTTGTTACTAACATGAATTTTCTGAATGTTTAGGTGGAATCTCTTTTCTTGTCATTTGAATCTATTGCTCCGTGCCTTACAATCTCATCACATTGAGAGGGTTAACAACAACAGTTTCAATATACTATATTAGTTTTCAATAATTGATAAAGGATAGCACTGGGCCTTTAAAAAATGTTTCATGTCCCCTTGACTCCCATCTTTGGAGAATGTGGGATATAAATTCAACAAACAAGCAAACAAATAAACAACAATAATAATAAATGAGGAAATTTCAAGGTCTGGGGAAAACATTTCATCAGAGTGTACGCTTATTCTTGGGACTCCTGCTCCTCCTTTGAATTTATTGTCTCACCAAAAATCATTACTAAATTATATGATGGAAGAACACCTGCTTCTAACGTGCAGATAAAACCTGCATGGGATGCAAGTCCTCCATCAAACACTTGTCAAAGGAATCTATTTTCTCATTTCCACTCTCTTTTCAATGAAAAGGTATAAGAAGAAAAACAAGTACCTAGTGTTGTATTCTTTAAAAAATGTCTTCTGACCTCAAAAGAATCATGGGTCATCTGGATTATTTGAAAGGTTATCAGTGTGATAAAGAATGCAAGGACTCATGCGAGTCATCTCTTCTATTTAAGCACAGCCCCTCATGAGTGTAGCAAGGAGAGTGTGTGCAACAGTATCCCTATTATGGACTATAGGTGGATTTTCAATTGTAGTTCTCCAGCATAAAATACATTTTGTAAAAGTTATAGGTATTCTTTTCTTATCCTTGTAAAAGAAAAGAAAAAAAACGTAAAAACTATCTCTCTTTCCTTGAAAGTCTTTTTGAAATAGATGTCTTATGTTCTGTCTCTAGCTTTCGTCATCAATCCCTTCACACTGTCTCTGAACATTATCTGGTGTACACTTAATGAACAGATGTTCACCACCACTGCCTGCAAAAAGAAAGGCGAGTGGGGGGGGGGGGAGAGAAGAAAAAAGATGGGACTCAATAGTAAATCATCCAGGGATTAGACTAACCTAAAATGATACACTTAGTATGGATGACATTAAGAGGAAACTTGATTTTTGTCTTCATATATACAGGGTTCATTAACTTTCTTTCTGGGGCAACTAATGATCTGATCAAAATTTGTGGTTCATTAAGGCAGCCTCTGCCTGTTTCTCTGATGGTCAATTGAACAGGGAAAAAGTAAAATTGGAAGGTTATATTAAAGTGAGAGAGTAGGACTGAGACAAAGTACTTTCTCAATTATGCTTACTTGCTTCAAAGACCGAGGAGGTGAAAAGGCTGAGGTGAAAGTTGACAGGGTGATTTTCTTCAATCTATCAGTTTCTATCTTGGCCATTAAGTACTCAAAAGTGTTGCACTAGACATTAAGCCTTGCCTAGATTAAACACTCTTCAATTTAGGCAGAGAAGAGCTGAGAAGAAACTTGAGTCAAATAAATGATTGTTTGTAATTCCTTTTTTCCTATAGCTAAAATATAATTATATTACATAGTGACCACAATGAAACAAGGGAGCACGTTTCTTCTTTACAAGTATAAGGGTAGCTTCACCTCTTTAGTTAATTTTGTAGTTATGGAGGTGTAGCATGACTAAATGGTGGAGGAAGCAATTCTTGTGGCTCAAAATACTGGCTTGTGCCATCACCTCATGTTCTTTTGAAGGTGTTGAGTTACAACAGGATGGTCAGGAGGGGTGTTTTATACTATGAGTCAATGGTTTGTAGCATTCAGGTGTTTTCTTGAAAAGTAACTTTTGAGAATTTAGGGAGTTACTTTACAACTGTAACTATGAAGATAATAAAATAAGGGGGATGTTAGAACTATAATTTCAGATACTTTTAGAATAAAATTCCCCAAGTTCCATGAAAGAGAAACAAAAACTGTATTGAGCTTGTCATTTTGGGTAGCTGTAGATAGACACCACATCTTTACATATAAGTCTAAGTATGTGCCTCTCATGTTTCTACCATGTAAAGGATGTGTGAGATTATAAAGACTTCTTCTGTGTGAGAGGGCTGGTATGGTGTTGTGGTTCAGAGATAAGTTCCATATCACACCATGGAGGTTCTAGTTCAAATGTTGCTTCTGCTTTCAAAGCTTAGCTTTGCTAACAATTAACTACATATGAGTAGTAAAGATACACTTGGTCAGTTCTCTGGCCACTGTCCCTCATGGAAGATTCATTTCATTTCATTTCATTTCATTTCATTTCATTTCATTTCATTTCATTTCATTTCATGGAGTTGTTGCAATGATACCAGCTGGAGCATCACTGTGAAGAACTTGGGACACTTGAAACCAACATAACAGACTGTAGAAATAAATTTGGTCAGGACACACAATTCCCTTCCTCAATCCTGATTGAATGGGTGATATTCTAGAACACTGATCCCAAGCGTCACCTTCTTCCTTGACATGATTTATGTCCACCTACTCTCAAGTCTTTCCACCATTTCAATTCAGAGAGAGGCATATAGATCTGAAATCAAAGATAGCAATGGGGTTTTCCCATGTCCTGCTTCAATTCCTTACAGGTATCAGAAAATACAAAAACGTTTTTTTCTATCCCAATTATCTGGAGTAGGATTGAATCCCAATCCAGTTTTGATTTGAGACATTAGAAATTACAAAGAGAACAGCATCTACAGATTCCCACCACTGGCAGCATGCCTTCCCAAATGGAAGAGAAGATATGAATATGTGTGTGTTTTAGAGAAGAGGTTTAGGGTTTTCTTAGAGTAGAACCTTGGGAAGCAGGTAGTGCATCTCTTGATCGATTTTGGACTCTTCTGGGCCAGAAGAGGTCCATGGATGCAAAGGCAATCATATCACTTTTATGCCATGTCCCAAATATGTGAGGCTACCAAACATGGATGGATGAAAAAGTATATAATTAAATAAACACATGTATACACATTTTAAAGATGCAGCCATTGGGTTTTGACTGGTTCAGAATGTCTCCTGGTGCAGTTGCCACTCTTGATATATAGACTCATAACATCAGAGCATGGATCCACTTTAAATCTGGTTTCTGCCTTCTGCAGAATTCTGGGATTTGTAGTTTAGTGAGGCCCAGGACCTTTGGCTGAGCAATTTAAAGGTTCCTCCCTAAACTACAAGCCCCAGAATTCTGCAGGAGGCAGGAACTGGATTTAAAGTGGGTCCATGCTGTAGTGTGGTTTTTAAACAAATAGAATCCACTCAAAGGGTTTTATAACAATATGGTGGTTTGTGGAAGTAACCTCTGCCTACAGTGTTGCCTTTGTTTTCTTCTCCACTTGAAACTAAACAACTGCCCAGAAATATGCATATTTCACTGGGAACAAAAGGAAAGTTAAAAGAGCCCTACAGATTTCAGGTAGAATAAAGCCATTTGCAACTCTGAGCTGGGAAATTGTGGTGGCTCGGCTTGGCCTGGAAGATTTAGAGCCCTTACTTAAGTCCTGGCCACTGTTTCCAATTGCCTGTGTTTTCAAGCTGCCCTTTTCTTTCCCTCTCAAAAGATCAAGAAGGATTTGGGTCATGTTTTGTTTGTTGTAATGAAGAATGACCCACCAGCCTCCTCCTATGGTGCATTACCAAGGGGAACAGGTAGCAGGTCAAGCAAACCCATTCCTCTTCACGTTTCCATTGTTACAACACAACAGCAGCTCTTTGGGAAAGGAAGGCAACTGTGTTGTGCAACATTAGGTTACATACTGAAAGAATAGCTCCCCAACTGCTGGAATTTTCAAAGCTATTTATTAGTTTAACTGCTTGGTTGTAGCTGATTTAGAATATCATAATGAAGTGAAAAGCCCTCCTGTCTTTCATCTCAAGCATTTCCTCTTAAAAGGCAGCCATGTGGTTTGCCAAGCATTGGAAATGAATGTTATCAAGCAGAGCGTATGAATTAGAAGTAGATAGCCAGTGAATTGCCTGTCACTATGGATCATTTTAACTCTCCTCCCTCTTTTTTTTTGCGAGAACCGTGTTTCAAAATACGAGTACATTCTAAATATTTTAAAAGGAATTATTCTAATCAGAAATAAAATAGAAATGCTTGAAATAAATGATATTTGCAGTTGACTGGCTATTGAAATGTCAAACCTCCACATGCATCTGGAACTAATGCCTCAAATAACCAGCTCACGAACAAAAGAATGTGATAATGCAAAGGCAGGCCCAAGCAGGTATCTGCTAACTCATAAAAGGGACACATTATTGTGTGATGTACTGAAATGTGTATCAGTGGGACAATGAATGCACCTTGATTTTTAATCTGAAGCCTAGAGGATCCATCCAAGGTGCTGAACATTTTTGTTTTTGAAGGCGTAGCACTCAGCTCCTTGCATAGCTTCTTTTAGCTTTCTACTACAATTAGAAGCAGATTCACCATCCCAATGGTGAATCTTCTTCTAGTTGTAGTGGAAAGCTACCCTACCGGTATGATATATCAATGTGTGGGAAGGTTTGTTGACCTAGGTCTCCTCAGGGGATAGGGTGGAATGAAAATAAAATGTTGTTGTTGTTTATTTATTTTATTTACAACAATTCTACCCCACTCTTATCATCCCCGCAGGGGGACTCAGAGCGACTAACAACAGCAACAATTTGATGCCACAATAATTACAATGATAATAGCAAGATAAAATCATATAATACAATAGATTAAAAACAAACATTAGTTATACAATCGTAAAGCCATTTCCATTATAACAATCGTATGGTCCGATTCAATGTTCAGGTGCTGTTATGTCCATTAGCCAAAAGCCTGGTTCCACAACCACGTCTTCAGTTTTTTCCTGAAAGAAAGGAGGGATGACACCAATTTAATTTCGATGAGGAGCGAATTCCACAGGCGGGGGGTCACCACCGAGAAGGTCCTGTCCCTCGTCCCCACCAGCCGTGTTTACGAAGCTGGTGGGACCGAGACGGAAAACTTCTATAGGCAGTTCTAGGATTCACTATGCAGAACCCAAATTCCAAGGGAAGATGGAAATCTTTTTTTAAATGTTTTTGAGTGAAACACTTGCCTTCATCACCCCCAAATAGGGTGATGGGCAAACCAGCTCTGAGTATTCTCTGTCTAAGAAGACCCTATGAAATGCATGGGAATGCCATGGTCAATAAGTGACTGGAAAGCACATAACTATTCCCTTTGGGGACTTTCTGTGGGTGGCAGCTAGATTTGCAAACTACCAATGGTGAGAACATCTACACTGATCACTTAGGTCAGTGTGCAACTGGTAAAGGGGCAAGAGATTTCCCTGCATGTATGATTACATGTGAAGACCTGGAACTGGTTTGAAACTTGGATGATGTTTATACAAACTGGAGAAGCTGGCCTCAAACTAGTTTGAGGATTTGCAGTATCCACCGCCATGGAGGAAACAGATTTTTCTTCACTCCCCCCCCCCCCCCATTGCAATATACATGTGTGGGCTGCCAGAGTAGTTGAAATTAATTAGTTTTTCCATGTGATTGAACCTGAACATTCCTTGGTATGAACCATGAGGCACAGCCTTTTTATGACTGGGTAAGAGCAGAGGTTTTGATAAAATCTCAGTGAACTAGAAGTGCCCTGGAGCTTTATTGGGATCCTGATTTCATATGATCTCTAAATTAGAAAGTCACCTTTGTATGTAGATGCTTTGTGTAAGCTCAAAGCTCCCATTTTGCCAATTATCTGCCTGGCAATGTGAGGGTCAGAAATACAAGAATTGGCTCTTTTAAAATTTATCTTTATTAGGAAGAATTGCCGCAATCAAAATGAATCTGCTCCCCAAGATGCTATATTTAATTCAAAATCTCCCTGTAATTAGAAATATTAAAATATTTACGGAATTGAATAAAGACATAATGAAATTCATTTGGAATGATAAAAAACCAAGGATAAAATTTACAATTATGACAGATTTGAAGAATAGAGGAGACTTTGGCCTCCCGGACCTGAAAATATATTATGATGCTTGTGCATTCATTTAGTTTAAAGACTGGGCAAATTTGACTAAAATTAAAATACTGACTCTAGAGGGATTTGATCTGAGAAAAGGCTGGCACTCCTACTTGTGGTATGGGAGAACAGCGTTAGAAAAGAACTTTGGGAACAATTTTATTAGATCATCTTTAATAAAGGTTTGGGAAAGATATAAGAAAAAGCTATATACTAAGACCCCATTGTGGGTGTCCCCTCCGGAAGCAAGACAATTATTAGGATGGACTAATTGGCCGACCTACAAAGATATATTAATTAAGCAGAATGATAGATTTCAAATAAAAACACAAGAAGAAATTAGTCAAAATTTTTAAAATGTCTCGTGGTTTCAATATATACAAATAAAGTAATATTTTAATTTGGACAAGAAAATAGGTTTTGGAGAGACAAAGACTTTTTGGGATAATATTCTGGACACTGAAAGGAAAACAATCACCAAGATATATGATAAGTTAATTGGATGGGCAACAGAAATGGAGGAGGTTAAAAACTCCACGATTAAATGGGCAAGGAACATCGGCAGAACAACTAGTTTAGAGGAATGGGAACTAGTCTGGACAAAATGTTTAAGATATACTTATATTTCTGATTTAAAAGAAAATTGTTTAAAAATGTTACATCGATGGTATATAACACCAAAAAAATAGGATAATGTAAAAAAAATACAGATAATAGATGCTGGAAATATAAATTACAAGAGGGATCGTATTATCATATGTGATGGTCATGTGAAAAAATGTTAAAATATTGGAAATTGCATGGGAATGTAAAAAGATATTGGAAATTGACTTTCCAATGAGACCAGAATATTACCCTTTAGGAATATATGACTTGGATTTATTCAGAAATTAGATGCTGATAAATTGTTCACTTTTTTGGGACTGCGGCAAGAATGACCTTTGCTAAATGGTGGAAAATGGAGTCCATTCCCTCAAAGACTCAATGGTTGGGCAAAATAATGGAAATTAAGGACATGGATAAATTGACTTTTCTTTTAAATCCAAGCAGCGGAAAGGGAGTGAAAATGATGGACTGGACTGTTTTTGAAGAATATATCAATAAGGATAGTGAGTAAAAAGACTTTTGATAAAGACTGAGGAATTGTTTGTATACTTTTATTTTTATTTTTTTTAAGATAACAGAAGAAATTTTCTTTATTATGGGGAGAAAGGAAGAAGAATGGAAGTCAACCCACCCCACTTTTTGGGTGTGTGGTTTTTTTGTCTTGTTTTGCTTTGTTTTTTTTCATTGTGTGACATTGTGATTTGATGTTATTGTTGAAAAATGATTAAAAACTTTTTTTTAAAAGAAATACATTTCCCCAAAAAGCTGATCTACCCATAGGATTAGATCTAAATTATGGAGTGGCAGTGGACCTTTTCCCCTTCAGAGTCCAGCAAATGGTTGTGCTTAGAAGATGGTAATATGATCTTGTCATTCTTTTAAATCTATGGAGAACTTTTCCTGGATAATACCCTAAAGGGGGGACTGCTGCAAGCCTCATGCAAACTGGGTTGTTGTAGGTTTTTCGGGCTATATGGCCATGTTCTAGAAGCATTCTCTCCTGACTTTTTACCTGCCTCTATGGCAAGCATCCTCAGACGTAGTGAGGTCTGTTGGAACTAGGAAAATTGGGTTTATATATCTATGGAAGGTCCAGCGTGGGAGAAAGAACTCTTGTCTGTTGGAGCTAGGTGTGAATGTTTCAACTGACTACCTTGATTAGCATTTGATGGCCTGGCAGCTTTTTGGTGTGGCTTGTTAGTGCCTGGGAGAATCTTTTGTTGAGAAGTGATTAGCTGTCTCTGATTGTTTACTCTCTGGAGTTGCCCTGTGTTTGAGTGTTGTTTTGATGTAATGATTTTAGAGGTTTTTTTAAAATACTGGCAGCCAGATTTTGTTCATTTTCATTGTTTCCTCCTTTCTGTTGAAATTGTCCACATGCTTGTGGATTTCAATGGCTTCTCTGTGTAGTTTGACATGGTGGTTGTGAGAGTGGTCCAGCATTTCTGTGTTCTCAAATAATATGCTGTGTCCAGGTTGGTTCATCAGGTGCTCTGCAATGGCTCATGCAAACTGGTTATTCATGAAAAAGAACATGCATATATTCCAGAGTCCCAAATGTATAGAGTTGCAAAAAACCAGGGGAAGTCACCTGATCCAAGTGGCAGATGCAGGCATCCACAACCAAAGTATCCCAGACAGATGATCTCAATTCTGCTTAAAAGCTACCACTGAAACAGTCTACCACATTTCAAGGGTAGACTATTCCAAGTTAAGAAATTCTTATTTTCAGACAGATCGTCTTTTTAAAAAAGCCTTTCTTTTCATCTTAGTAAAGAAATAATTTTGTTCAATGTATTGTCGAAGGCTTTCATGGCTGGAATCACTGGGTTGTTGTAGGTTTTTCAAGCTTTATGGCCATGTTCTAGAAGCATTCTCTCCTGGCGTTTCACCTGCATCTATGGCAAGCATCCTCAGAGGTGCTTGTCATAGATGCAGGTGAAACATCTGGAGAGAATGATTCTAGAACATGGCCATATAGCCCGAAAAACCTACAACAACCCAATAGTTGCATGGGACTAGAAGTATTTCATATTTTTTAAAAGTGTAATACTTGCATATACATAATGTGATATCTTGGAGATGGGGCTCAAGTCTAAACAGAAAATTCATGAATGTTTGTTATACTCAGACACAGCCAGAAAGTTATTTAATACGTAATATTTTAAAATAATTTTGGGCATGAAACAAAGTTTCACTATCTCAGCCTCCTAGAAAATTTTGGATTTTTGGATACTCAACATGTATTCATTTGTTGAGAGTTCAGCTTTTACTGGCTTCTAGGAAAAGCAACTGGTGTAGTAGTAGTAGTAGTAGTAGTAGTAGTAGTAGTAGTAATTTCTTACACGCCTCTCCTCATGGCTCGAAGCGGGGTTACAAAACAATTAAAATACATAAACAAGCAAAAACACCACAAATATGCAGGGTAGCTGTGCCACTGCATTAACTACACACATTTTGAATGCTTTAGCCTCATGAAGCATCCTTACTGCTGGGGACAGATGGGACAGTCTGTTTCCAGACCACAATTTTTCTTTAACCTGATATGCCTGCAATTTTTTTAAAACCTGAAATTCTTAAAAACTGCACAACAATGTGCATTTCATTAAAAACATTTTTCTCTCTCCCACCATATGCCTTTTGGGTTCATTTTACTTCAAGTCATGTATTTTAATATGCATTTAGGTACGTCTTTTGCGCTCCAAACCATATTGCAAAATTTAGGGAAGTGAAAAAAATGCAGGGTAGCTGTTCTCTGATCTGTGTAATAGCTGAAGAGAGAATCAGGCTGGTTTATTTTGAACGTACCTATTTCACACACTGTGGCTGTTGAATGTCCCTATTTCATGCACTATGGCTACAAAATCTTGTGAACAGTGAGCTTCACAGCCCAGTGGGGATTTGAACTGAGCTGTGGCCTAACATTGTAACCATTGCATCAGTTAACCAGCTCTGTCACCTGCTTCACATTTGAAAATAGTACAGGGAAGTTACATTGTAAATGCAACTTGAAGTAGTTACTTTTTAGACTGCTATTCCCAGAATCCCAATCAGTGTGGTTGGCTGGGGAATGCTGGGCAGGTGGCCTCCAAAAGGAATATTTCCAAACTCTGACTGTAGCTTGCAAGGCAGAAACTTGTAACAAGAATAGTTCAGTCATATTATGTACATGCCCATTTATGTCCACACCATTCTGATACTGCAGATAATTTTTTAAATAAAACATTTAAATGTGCATGTTTGAACATATTGTCTTTCACAGTTATAAAATGCAAATGTGGTACCTCTTTCTTCAGCTAGTAATAGCACCACTTGAGGAAGTAAAGAACAATTGAATTGATATTTTTGACATTTGTCTCAAAGGTTAATGTTGGAATCTGTAAAGACCAACTTCTTAAAGCATCCTAACTTGCAGTGAGGCCAGGAAAATGGTTTAATAATTAATTCTTGTTTGAGGATAGTTAAATCCCAAATATATCCCTATTCTTAACCACTCAATGGTATCCGGTTGTTAATACATGAAGACAATGCATGGAAGACATAGAGGGCTACTGTGAAAAAATGTGGCTTAAATTTAAGGTATACAAAAGAATAAAAAACAATTTACAAAACCAAAAGGAGGGCCCCTTCTCCAAAACTGCCCTGGGTCCCCCAGGGGAGATGGGTGAGCTATAAATAAAGTGTTGTTGTTGTTGTTGTTGTTGTTATTAATAATAATAATAACAATAATGATTGAGAACAAATCTACATCAGATAGTTAACCTGCTGTAAATATACTCACATTTTTCCTGCTGGGCTGTGTTGAGGTATCTGACCTCCTGGCTATCTTGGGCATCTCTGCTGATGTTAGAATGGATTGCCTACATTAAAAGGAGATAGCAAAGTCATAGTATAGCCTAGAAAGCTGGGATACTCACCAGTAGTAACTGTGTCTCAATAAGACTGCTAGTGGTCCATTCATGGTGAGCAGGCCCGTAGCGAGGGGGTGGTTTTAGGGGTTCAACCCCCCCCCCCGAAATGTTTCAGATTTTTTAAAAAACCTGGTTTACTCATGAATTTTAACTGGTTAACCCAATTCCCATGCTAAGTCTATTAGATGCAAAAAATTAAGAATCCCCCCAGAACTGTAGGCACTATCTCAAGCAAATATTGGCAATTTATCCACACTGTCATTACTTGCAGCAATAGCCGATGTAGTGAAGCAACCAAGTTGGATGTGTTTGTGTTGAATGCTCTCATTAAGGAGGCCAGACTTGGTGGGGGTGGTTGACAGGGGCGGAGCTGCAGGCTATGGAAGGTTGCTCTGCCCCCTGCTGTGCTCTTTGCTTCAGTGTGAGCTAGGAGGCAGGTTTCAACCCCACCCACCCCCAAAGTTTTCAACCCTCCCCAAAATTTTCAACCCCCCCCCAAATTTTCAACCCCCCCCCCAAAAAAAAATTGTCAACCCTCCCCAAAAATGTTTTCTGGCTACGGCCCTGATGGTGAGTATGGGTTTTTGGGCCAGTGTAGACAAGCCATTTATATACTTAGTTGACTATAGGCAAATTGGAATATTTTGTATTAATTACTCTATATACTCATGTATAAGTATTAAAATAAAGCTAGAGAAAGGGAAGGTGTAAGAAGAGAATGAATTGATCTACTCTACTCCCTTACAGTTCATAATATTCTGGAAAAGAGAATAACTGGCTAGAATTCTGATGAGAAGCTAGTTTGTTCATGGATAGGTACATACCACAATATTTTTTGTTCCTGGTTCTTTACAGATAGTATATTTAGTTTTAGCCACAATGTAATGCATAAGAAAGAAAATATGGACCTTAATGTTCCCTTCACTTCTGTCTGTTGATATAATTCAATTTCTGGTGGCATTCCAATGACGAGCACCATTGCATTTGCTTACATTTGTCTTGCTATCTGCATACAGAATGCAGCAGCCATTTTGATAGCTGGTCCATGCAACACATCGGTAGCAAACAGTGCTGACAATCCAGGAGGCAAAGGCAGAGTAGAGTGTACCATGATAGGATTGTATGGCAAAGGAGCACATTTTACTCCTATTCTTATTATTCCATTATGTGCAGGTGCCAAAATAGGCATCCCCACATCACGAAGCAGTGCCTCATCATTTGAACAGCTTGTAGTTCTCCTTCATTTTTATGTTGGCAAAAATAATGTCATCACTGTTCCCAGGGCTTTGAAATAATCTCCCTTATTTGGTCCTTTTTTTCTATCCATAAAGGAGTTTGAGTCCATTTCCCGTGCTTGTGCAAGATAGTCCCCTAAAGCACAGTGCCTTGTCCAGTGTAGCTTTCTAATGCAGAAGGTAATGGAGCATTGCTAATTCCTGTTGGGAAAAGTATGCCACAGTCTAATAGCTTTCACTGTGGAGAATAGCTTCCTAATATTTAACATCCTTTTTCTTTACTTTTGAATTTTTCATCATGGTTGATACAATGCTTCCCCTGTAAAAAGAAATCTGTGCTGCGGCACAAGCGTACTTGGAATGCAGTCCTCAGGCACGGGAAGTATGCATTGGCCATAGAAGAACTCTGTCTTAAATTAACCCTAGTTAAACAGTGGTGCTTTGACAATTATAATTTAAAACCTTTTAGCAATGTTTTGCTCCTTTTAAAAATGCAGCAAGACCCATGAGCAGAATTGTTTGCCTTTGCTCAGTTAAAACAGTACATTATGCTTCAACATATGAATTGAAGTGAAGCTTGAGCTGGCATGCTTCCTCTCCCCCAACATTGTTGCAGGCAGTTAAAAACATTTTCTTTTTCTTCTCTTCTCTTTTTGATTAGCAATAGCTACGTCTTTCTGTGACATGCAAATGTGATAATCTTTGGTTAATATTAAGTATGGACCTTACCACATTAAGTGACTGATTCGCTATGCATCATGGCAAATCTGTGGGGGGCGTGGAGAACCCATTGTGCCACATTGCCCAATGTACTGCCAGCTCCATTCCATGGGGGGGGGGGGGAGGGGAGTATCTAATAATAATAATCATCATCATCATCATCTTTATTTAATACCCTGCCACCATCTCCCCAACGGGGACTCGGAGCGGCCTACATGAGGCCAAGCCCAACAGCATATTACAATAAAATAAAAACCAAAACATAGTGACAACACAGTAAAATACATACAACATGTGAATACATTAAACAATATAAAATGCAAAACAAAATCATACACAATAACAATGACAATGAGCAGGCCGCATGTGCAAAATAAAATACTAAAAACTCAGGGTGAGATAGGAATGGAGCAGATTGTTTGCCTGGCTTCCCTCCATTGTAACAAAGGCAACACAGGGAGCCTTCTGTGTTTCCACAGTGGCAGCATACACCACTTCCTCTCCCCTTTCACCATGGGGCCTGGGCGAAAGTCAATATGCTTAGTGTAATGGGCTCTGTGGTGAAAGGGGCAAGGAAGTGGAATTTGATGGTCAAATCAGCCCATACGATGAGGTTGTATGGCTTGTTGAAATAAGCTTAAACCACAAGTAACAGAGCTGTCTCAATAAAAGTGTGGATGGGCATGGATTTAATGTGGTTTATTTCTACAAAGTTAGCAAAGGCTTTACATTTCCCCTCATGGTTGCCTTGAAGGAGAAGGGAGAGGGCTGTGAGATATTAGAGCCTGACATTCACATTTCTAATAACATGATGGGCATTACTAAGATCAGAAGATGGGTCCTATTGTTTTCTTAGATATGGAGCCAAGGAATCGCCAGGTTTAGACACTCCCAATATTTATTATTTATTTACTGCATTTATATCCCACCCTTCTCACCTTGAAGGCCACTCAGGGTGGCTCACAACAAAGGCACAATTTGATGCCATGAATACATACTGTATCTATATATTAAAAATGTAATGTTAGTTTGTGGGACACACATAACTCAAAAACCACAGGATGAATTAACACGAATTTGGACACAATACACCTATCAAACCAACAAGTGATTATCACTCATAAGAAAACACTAAAAACACAGGGGAAATGACTTAAAAGCCCCCAAAAGCTAAAATACAAGATAGCATATGTTCAAAAACAACTCCCCTGGCCCCACCTCTCTCTTGTACGAGGGGAAAAAACAGCTGCAGGGAGTGTGGAAGGCCCCGGTGGACTGGGCAGGCAAACTCTTGGCTTCCCCTGGCCCCTGATTTGGGGGTCTCCCCACTCTTTCTCTCCCACCCACCACTCCCATGGGGCCCCTTCCTTCCTTTCTTCCTTCCTTCCTTTTGGACCTACTCTCCTCCCTTTCTTTCCCTCCCTCCCTCCCTCCCTCCCTCCCTCCCTTACTTTACATGCCTGCAGACACCCACAAACATATATACACACATACTTACAAACATAAACGCACACATATATACACAGCTATACATACCTGCAGACATTCTATATGAATAAAAATGCACTGTCCATTTTGGGGACCTCATATCACCCAAACCTTGAGAATCTACAAGCCGCTTCTGGAGTGAGAGAATAGGGCATCTCCAAAAATGTTCCCCAAAGGGATGCCCAGATGTTTTACCATCCTGTGAGAGGCTTCTCTTTAAAGATATGTGAAAGCTTCAGGGTGGGGAAAAGAACTCTTTTCTACTTGAGCCAGGTGTGAATATTGCTATTGCTCACCTTGATTACCTTTGAAAAACCTTGCAGCTTAAAAGCCTGGTTTCCTCTTGCCAGTGGGAAACCTTTGTGGGGAGGTGTTCCCTAGCCCAGATTGTTTCATGACTGGAATTCCTGTTTTCTGAAGGCCACAACAATGCATGGCCGGGTACAGCTAGTATAGAATAAAAAAAAACATATATTTGAAAATCACATAAGTAAAACATATGAAACTTAAAACAATTACTTAAAATCACACAATCCAAATTGTGTGTTAATTTCTTTCCAATTAAGCGTTGTTTCCAAATTTAGAATACCAAGTGATATAGTTTGTGATTACATTTGTCATTGTTTTATGCAGCCAAACCCAAAGTTACACTCAAGTTCTACTTTGCATTTCAGTAGCATATGGCTTTTTAAAAATGCGGCACAGAATTCTTCTTCTCAAATTAAATACTAAAATTTAATACTAAACCAGAGTGGGTTCTGACATTTGCCACGTTTAAAAGAAAATGAAAACATTATAAAAATTATAAGGTGGTGCAGCTCTAAAGAAATGTATCTAGGAGTGAGCGAGAACCTTCTCAGCATAGTCATAAACCAAAAATACCCAGTACTGGTCTGCCACCACTCTGCAACAAAGCTGTTCCAAGTGATTTTTGGGTAAAAGACAACAAAAGCCCTTGATTGTGCTATGGCCCTGGCAAGTACATGGTAATGTTGGGAGGTGGGATTATTTGTTTCTCCCTCTTTCCCGTACTCCCTCTGCCAGTAAAAAGGTGTACTTTCCTGGCAGTCACACCTGCCTTCCTTGCCAATTAGATTGCAGTGTGGTCATTCTTGATGGCCCTATTTGGATTTTTGAGATTCCTACTAGATTGGAACTTTTTCCTTTGGTATCAACTCTGGATTCTGTTTAGGTTCTCCACTAGAGAACTAACATTTAGAAAGGCAAGTAGTGGGGAACGATAAAGCAAGCACATTTGCTTGCTTTATGGTTCCCTAGTAAATAGCTTTGGGGAACAGTAGATAAATTTTCTTGGGCATTGCAGTGAAGAGTGTAGGAATGGAGCCAAAAACACCATCAGTTGTCATGCATACATATGTCAAATTACTTAAACTGAGCAAAGGAATCTGAGTGGTTTAATTTGCCAGCACTGTCACTGGCAGGAGTTGATCTGTGAACTATAATTGGCAGCATTAATATTTGTATACATTGTAGTTCTTTATGAATGCTGTTATGCAGCATTACTATGGATTATTAGTTAAAAGCCTGATATTTGTCAAAATGTATTTTGCATAGTATTTTAAAGAATGTTTTTAGAGTATTACTTGTGGATCTTCTTCTACTACAGATGGAGGCTGAATCCAAAACTGAAGTACTGGCAGTTCCCAGGTTACAAACATCTGATTTACAAATGACTCACTATTACGAATGGGGGTGAGATAGCAGAAAGCAAGAGAAATGTACCCCTAGGAAGGGAAATTCACTCCTGAAAGAATTTTATGGGGTCAAGGTGTCTTCACTGAAACTTTATCACCAATCCTTGTTTGATCCCACAAGCCAAAAACAAACCTACAGAACCTGCCTGTATTCCCCTTTGGAATATCTGGGGCTTTATCTAAAGAGAGATGTTTCATAGATGAATCAGTTTAAATCTGACATATTTCTCTCAAGCTCTCTATAAAAGTAGAAAAGAGAAGAAGAAGAAGAAGAAGAAGAAGAAGAAGAAGAAGAAGAAGAAGAAGTGCTGCAGCGTTGTGATTGATAGCCCTAGTTGCCAACCAGGGAATAAGTTTCCCAAGCTATCTTTCTTTCACTTCCAATCCAATGCTTTCAGGAGAAGCATAGAAACATACCTCATTTTAATTATATGTAAAATATTCTTTTTACTTAAGCTGAAGGAACAAAGATAAAGATAGCATGCTATCTCACATAACTGGATTGTAATGTGCTATTATATTTATACTCCATCTGATATGATTAATTCAGTACTTAAGTGTCAGTTTTTTTTGTATGTGCATAGTTACACATTTTTTAAAGTGGTTTCTGAATGCTCATGCTATACACAGGGCAGAACTGTGCATTGTAGACATGTGGGAATGCCAAAACCTACAAAACAACAATATCTGCCTGGAGTTTCTTTTTTCTCTTTCCTGAAATATCTGTGCAGGGGCACTTTCCCCATTATGTGAAAGAGGGTGGGCAGTGCAACTCCTAAATACAATGATTGTCTTGCAAGCAAATAAGTGAGTGAAGAGAGGAACACTTCCTATCAGGTAGCAGGTAGAGAATATAGCTCTGGCCATAGATAAAAAGCCAAAGCCTTCTATCTAAGTAGCCGGGGCAGGTCATCATGGTACTAAGGCTGGGTCTATACCGCCCTATATCCCATTATCTGATTACAAATTATCTGCTTTGAACTGGATTATATGAGTCCATTGACCTCATGAGATGGGATGACTTTAGCATCCTAGGATGCGGATTCCACTCCATCTGGAGGACTGATGGGCCCATCAGACAACACAAGGAAAATTCCCGGGTAAACCCTGCCCTGAACTGCCAGACACTTCCCCAGCAACACTTCCCATATTGTGCTAGCTCTAATGGAGCCAACATGGGGCCTCCTTGCAATGGCAACGCTTTCCCCATGTGATGGGGAAAACATCATGGGGAGGGGGCTGTACACAGGGCAACAGATTTGCCCTGTTGCTCCCTCTTTCCTTTCCAGAAGTCTGGTGAAGTGAAATATTTCATCAGGGCTTTGTGATGAGTTCATACATTGCTAGATAATTTGGGATAAGCAGATAATATGGGATCAGATCCTGGGATATAGGGCAGTGTAGATCCACCCTGTTTCTTCCCTTCTTCCTTCCTTCCTTCCCACTTTCTCTTGTTTAGATTATCATTTTTCAGGTAGAAGCTGTCAACTTTTTACTGGTTAAATCTAAAGCACCTTGGAAATCTTTGTGACTGGGGAGGGGAATAACATCTGATAGGTAGACAAATAGAGTTGATTGCTTTGTCAATGCAACCAAAGGTCATGTTGTACCCCTCTTATGATCTGTGGAAGGCACTAGATCTTTGGAATCATGTACAGTGATGAAATCAGAAGGTGTAAGTTGACATGGGACCTCGGCTGTCAGGAGATCACCCAACCCTATTTTCTCTTTCTTCTCCTTCTTTTCTGCACTGCAGTACCACAAGACATCCTACTGCGTACATCTCTTCACTATTCCTCTCAGTGGGGCCAGCTACTGGCACCCAGCTGGGTTTCAGAATGAAGAATCCAGGAATGTGTTTTCAAGGGCTCTTAGAGAGTTTTTTATTTTCTGCAATCTCTTCAACGCACTGCTGTGCTTATTTTCCTATCAATTCATTTCCCCCTTTGTTGCTGCATTTACTCTATATTTAGGACATTTTAAGAAAGGCCAAATAGATTGTGCGAATACAATATCACACGGCAGGGACTTCATTGCTGTTCTGTAACAATTATGTGGCATAAACGTAACATTTGCATATTACCATTTCTTTTATTTCCCTCCCCTCCTTTTATGTTTTTATTCTCCTACTGTCTCAGTGGGGTTCATTGGGTGTTATATGCACTCAGCATCTTAGGAACCCTCTGCCCTCCTCACAACAGACCACTTTCACATAGACGCAAGTTGTAGAAATTAGCTTTAAACACTGAGGTATGAATGTTCAACTTAATTGTTTTATAATTGAAATGTATTATTATTGCTATCCTAGGAGGAACTGTTAGTCAGAACAATGCTTAAGTTGCCTAATGCTTTAAATTGTAAAAGATTCCTGCGGCCCTTTTTCTAAAGCACATTACCAAAAACTTTTCTTTTTTTCCCTTTTCCCTTTTGACAACAGAGGTCTTTAAAATGCAGATCACATAAGACCCTTTTGACTGAAACAGTATGTCCGCCTCCATATATTGCAAGAAATGTATAACTATGCTAAAAGAGATGTGGATGAAAACAGCCATTTCCTATTCAACAGTAGGATGTAATGTGGATACTGTGCAGAAATATCACAACAGAACAGTTAGGTACCTTCCATAGCACATAGAAAAACAGGCCCAACCCAAATCTTACTGTCTGCAAGCCCTATAGTTGTTATCACAGTTAAGGTTGGTAATGCACCTATTCAGTCCAGACACAAGATGGCTCTTCAGGCTTTTTGGATCTCATCACATTTGTCATCTGAATTGCCACAGATTGTGGCAAATCTGAGGGTACCCAGAAAGGGGTGTGGGGAACTCACCACCACACATTGCCTGGCTTCCCCCTTACCCCATCCCACACGGGGAAGTGTCCACTGCCCGGCCTCCCCCCATTGATTATAATGCAACATGGGTAGCCTTCCGTGTTGTCCCTATGGCGGTGAATGCTGGTTCCTCTTCAGTTTTGCCATGGAGCTCAGTTAGAAGTAGATGCACATTGTGGGAAGAGAGCCATCAGACTCCATGTCAAAACTGAAGAGGAACTGGCATACGCTGCTGAATTTGGCCTGTCTGATGAAGTCGTATGACTAATAGCCAATGGTATTGAAGAGCCAACCAGGGATTAAGGTCATGAGTGTGTTTGCATGTGTAAGAGAGAGGAAAGGAGAGGGAGAGACAGAAAACTTTTAATGACAAGAGTGTTGGCAATGGAAGATGCATCAGTCCGTATGAGGTAGTCGATTTAGCAGAACACAAAGATTGCCAGGGTAGTGGCTCTGCTAATATTTGTCTTGTCTTTCAAGAGCAGGGCAGTCTTTACAAGATTCGGTGTATTCTCATGTTCTACGTGGCTACTAGTAACTAAAGAAATACAAATACACATTTCCAAGTTCTTTTTACTCCAAAGAAGCTAATTTCACAAAGGGTTATCCTGCCACCAAAGGAAGCAGAATATATATAATATGTATTTAAACTATCTATATGTTTGTGTGAATGTATTTGTATGTTTGTGTATACACATACATATGTGTGTGTGTACATCTGCTGTTCTCTGGATATTCTGGACCCAGTTTCCATATTCATTGACTAGTGCCTATATTGAAGCTTATGAGATTTGTAGTTTAATAGTTCTGAGAATTCAAGTCTGTCTCCTCCAGCCTATGCAATTTGTAATTGCCTTGGTTCTTGTACATAGTGAGAATTGGTCTGGATTACAGAATGGCTCTAGAAAAAAAGGCAAACAAAGTTATCAAAAGGGTTTGAAACCTATGTGAAAAAGATAAAGCGTTATATGGAGATTTATAGCTCAGCGAAAAGGTTAGTGATAGGGAAGGTGTGACAGAAGTGTATAAATTATGCTTGATGTGGAGAAAACGGATGAAGAAATGTGTTTTTTTCATACTCCTAATGCCAGTACTTGAGTTGTCCTATGAATCAGAATGGTGAGAAATTCAGGGTCCACAAAAGGAAACAATTTGTCATGTTGTACACTGTTAAATTCTGGAATTTGTTACTACAAGATTTCTAAAGGGGTTTAGACAAATTCATGGAGGAGAAAGTTCTTAGTGACTGCTAGTCGCAACATTCCTCCAGTGTGTCCATTACATCCCATGCATTACCTCCTGTATCAGTAAACCATTGGTGGAAGGAGAGAAGTAGACACATGGCCATGAAGGTTTTTGTGCCCTTCCCAGTTGGCCTTTTCCTGGGTTTATTTGGTTAGCTTCACAGGAACTAAATGTTTATGTATTGTACCCAGACATTGAATGTTTGCCATATATGTGTTGTGCTCCGCTCGGGGTGAGAAAGGCAGAATATAAGTGTTTTAAATAAATAAATAAATAATAAATAAATAAATAAATAAATAAATAAATTGTATAGACGTTTTCTATCTGATCCATCAGTATTCTTCTTTTAGACCCTTTTTTAATCTTTACAGAGCCAAACACAAACTTTGGTCTGCCAATTCAGGTAACGAGAAATGATGGTTTGCCAAAATCTGTGTATGAGAAGAAAAGGAAGGGGAGAAAAAAGCAAATTAGATTTATTTCAAATTTATTCCCATAGTTGCAAACTATATCTTTACATTATAACGGAATGGAGCCCTTGGCCTCGTTGTTCTCTTTGCTTTTCAAAGTGTAGTCTCTTACAAGTCATAACATGACATTATGTGGCCTTCTCTCCCCCTCAACAGCTATTGACAGTAGTGTGTGGCATCACTGCTTTGTCTTGTGTTATATAGCTTCAGGACTCGGAGCTATACATTTGCACAAGCAATCCATCAGTAGAAATCTTCTGACAGTGAAGCTCACTTTTAAAAAATATTTTATTCTCCTCCCGTCCTTACCTTTTGCTCCACATTCTCTGCCACATTATTTATGCAGCATCACCATTGGGAAAATGGTGAAGGAGGCTGGAGAAACACATTTTTCTGCAGTAAACTATTTAATAAAGGTTGAGCTTGGAATGAATAGGATTTTTCTGTAGTTGATCCTATAGTAGCTATGTTGGCATATCTATCACAGACCAGGTAAGCAACAGCTGCTGCCAGAATCGGTAAGGTCTGAGCATGTGTGAACACCAAAGCTAACAGAAAGAGGGGAGATGAACCTGTCTAAAAAACTACTTTCAATGTGTAAAACAAGTATAACTACTATATGTTTGAGCACCAAAATGAACATCATAACAAAAGTTGAGACTGGTTGAAATAAAATCACCCCTCAATGTTTTCTTGGAAAAAGCCTTAAGTTCAAAGTATTTTGTGATCGGACCCTTTTCATTTCAGGTGTTCATATTATTCATATTAAATAAAAAAGTTGACTGACACATGTTGTATTGTTCATTATTTTTCTCCTGTCAGAACCGATCTTTAATATTACTATGTTATTTTCTATTAAAGAAATAATGTCCTGGGATATTTATTATCTGGCATATACTGAGATATAACTGTTAACTGTGCAAACCTGTAGTCATATATGACATCATAAATATTGTTTGTAGTATAAGATTATTATAAGTTTATAAGATCCAGATCAATTTACATAATAGGGTGCATAATTACAACAATGACTTATTTTTAAATAAGCATGGTATTTGACACAGGACAGGCTTTCTAAAGTTACAAATGTTGGAAATGTTGGAAATGAGATTTCTGGGAGTCCCCAAATAATACCTTTATCCCAGGAGCTTCTGCAGCAAACAGGAAGGTGGGAATTGACCTTGAGTTTTGGAGTTGTAGTTCACTTACATCCAGGGAGCACTATGGACTCAAACAATGATAGATCTGGACCAAACTTGGCATCAATACTCAATATGTCCACATGTGAACACTAGTCAAGTTTGGGAAAAACAGACCTGACATTTGGGAGTTGTAGTTGCTGGGATTTATAGTTGAAAGACCATTATGAACCCCACTTATATAACTGGGCCAAACTTCCCACACAGAACCTCCATGCCTGAAGCGACTCACTGCGTGAGCTTCCCTCCAGCCTCACACGCTCTGCCTTGCCCACACATGCGCACCATGCTGCCATGTACTAAGCACGCCAGTTCTCTTCTCCCCACTTAGAGTACTAAAAACAGCCCCCCCCCTTGGCTGAGAGGCCAGCCAATCACAGCAGAGGAGGGCTTTTGCTGGGAGAATTTGCCGTCTGTTTCCAAAAGGGAAGAAAAGGACAGACAGGGTGATATTCAGCCTTTTCTGCCAAAGAGGTTCTTAACACGATCAGAATATGTGTTTTCTGATGGTCTTTGGCAACCCCTCTGAAACCCCCTTGCAACCCCTCTCCCCTGGTGTCCTGACCTCCAGGCTGAGAATGCTGATTTAAAGGGAAGTAGACAAAAAAGAATAAACAACCATTTGATCAAGAGTGGGAAATTTTGTAAGTTTTTAATGGTTGCTTAGCTGTAATTTAGTTTTAGTGTACAGTATGTAGTTGTGTATTTTTGGTCATATTCTATATCTAAAATGTCTGTGTGCTTTATTTTTTTTCTTCTTGAAAACAAGCCTCTTTTCTTCAATTATCAGATAAATAATGTGGCATATTCATGTGTTCCTTGGCAGAAACAAAGAAAGGAAAGAGATTAAACTTACCAATGTTGTTTAACATTCATGTAAACAGAGGCAAGTACAGGTGACCTTTTTGGTACACCTTGTATTAAATTTCTTCCTCCCAACCCATGGTGGTATCTGGTGATATTTGAAATTTATTTTATAATATTAGATGTTTGATAGATTGATGTTGATTTCATTTGGGCATTCTGTGCTTTTTTGTTGTTGTTCTTTAACTGTCGTTATGTCAAGCCACAGTGATTAATGAGAGATTTTGTGGTGCTCTTTTATTGTTCCTGTTCAATCAATGCTAAATTGGTATCTTCTTTAGAAAATAATAAACACATCAAAATGTAGATTAAAAAATAGATTTAAGAACAGGTAATTGTTCATGTCCTATGACATGGGTAAATATTTTGCTACATCTACTGTTAGGCATCCAATAAGAGGGTTTCAATTTGAACCAGTTTGAGTGTTAAGATCTTCGGGGAAGACCCCATTCTCAGTCCCACGCCCCTCACAAGTGCAACTGGTGAGAATGAGAGACAGGGCCTTCTCAGTGGTGGCCCCTCAGCTGTGGAACTCCCTCCCCAGTGACATTAGACTGGTCCTCTCCCTCCTGGTTTTCAGGAAAAAAA
Source organism: Anolis sagrei (assembly GCF_037176765.1). NCBI lineage: Eukaryota > Metazoa > Chordata > Lepidosauria > Squamata > Anolidae > Anolis > Anolis sagrei. Next base: position 138,332,476 of record NC_090021.1, on the reverse strand, counting down.
AAACAAGACCTGTTTCATCTGTTTTTAATTGCTTAATGTGTTGTATTTGTATTTGCAATGTGGCATTGAATTTTATCAAAACTGTAACCTTCTCTGAGTCCCCTTCAGAGTGAGACAGAGCAGGGTAGAAATATAGTAAATAAATATATAAATAAATAAATTGCATTCACATTTACAAAATGGCTTTTTCTGGCATTAACGTTTGGCCACAGAAATGTCAAATGAAGAGAGAAATTGTGTGAAATGGAATGTATTCCCAAGTAAATGTATGTATTGCAATTTATCTAGTAACCACATCTTTGTCCTTCTTTTTTTCACAAAAGCTGCTCTTCCCAGCTTTTGCATATGGCTCAGATTACTTTTATGTTACACAGATACCACTGCTTCCCTTTTCTTCTCTTTTTTTTAAATTGACAAACCCATTTTCCCCACCTTCTGTTCTTGAGGCTCATTGCTTTTGAGATTATGCAGGAACCAAACACATAAGACATTGATCTTGTAATTACAAGGTGATAGCATGTCTTCCCTCTGGCAATAGTATTTCTTCAGATGTTTACGTTGGACCAATCAAAGTTGCCAATGAAGCCCATGCTTACCTCCAGATGAGTCACAAAACACAGGAAACTCATTTTTAAAATACAGAAGTGAGAAATACTTGTTATAGGACAATGGGAAGTGTCTGGTCACTTTAGAAGTGGCCATCTTGTCTGATTTGACCCAGAGTTACCCTTACTATTATCATGTGGAGATTTGTAATTACAAGTCATTCCTTCAAAACATTCTTCCATTATTTGATTGCTTTGGATGCCTACTAGTACTTCTAATGTCTTCTGTGATGGAAACCGATGCTTGGAACCTATGCTCAATTTCCCACAGAAGCAGAATAAAGCTGTTTACTAAATCTCAAATCAGCTCCTGGTATTCTAACTAATGCAAATATTCTCACATGAAAAGATACCTGTTTCAGTTCCGCATTTGTTTGAACTTTATGGTCAAAGCCACTTAGCATTAACATTAACATTTGTATATTGCTTTGAAGGTCTTCTGCTTGCCTTTGACTGAACTAAACAGGGAGATCTGTAGCTCTCATATGACCTGAAAGCAACGTTGGCACCACGGGCAAAGCAACCTCCTCCCTTTCTCTGTTACATCATGAAAAGTCATATATTTGTTTCAAGGATAGCTTTGAAATAAAATATGCTAGTCCTACTGGAGCTTCTTCCTTGGATCCTACAACAAGAAGTAAGTGTATCTACTCAGTATGCTTAAGAGACTTCAAAGCTTTCTACAGCTTTAAAGTTTATCAAAGATGTGACACTGAGGCCTGCTTCATGTGCTTTGTTTAATGCCATTGTCAGTGACAATGTGAGTGCTTTGAAATGGTGATTCAATTCTTTTTCAATTGGTTATTTCACAATAGGAATGTCATGGAGTGCATCTGGATTTGTTTTTAAGAGTGAGACCTTCAGACTATCCCTGTTAGCCTTATGCTATAAGGTCTTCCAAGAGAGACTTTCCAAAGCGGCATTGGTGGTAGCTAGAAGTGTTCCAGGTGCCCATTTTTATTTTCTTTACTTGGGAAAAAATAATAATAAATAGAATTGTTTGTTTACTTGGATCATGGAGCTTCAGCTACAGCTTTGCATGAAGGTTTGTGGGCAGTTTCTCATCCTTGTCTTGAATGACCAGCATTAGTAATTCGGTTGAATCAGGTGCCTTCAGACCATAAGGCTATAAAACCCTGAACTCTAAAAGAGATTGCAGATGTTCATAGGATAAACATCACCAAAACATGGGAACTTCTCTAACTGCACCAACAATCTGGAACCAGCTTTCTAACTAATTTTACTGGGATTTATATTATGCTATATAAATTTAAAGCTCTTTCTGTTCCTTTTTCTGCAGGAAATCACTGGAATGGGCTCCTGTAGTAGAAATGTCTTTTATTATTTTGTTATTGCAAATGTTTTTGTTGGATCTTTAAACATTTCAACTATTGAATAATTATGTTTTGACAAATACTTTTATTGTTGTAAGTCTCTATTGCTGAAGGGTGTTTTTTTTAAATAAAAATGGAAACACTTTTAGAAATGTATAAAAATAATTAATGGCTACCTAAAAAGGGTGTAGTAGAAAAAGACTCTTCATCTGAATATTTTCCCCCCCCAAATTAGTTTGGTGGCCCTCTCAGCTAGAAATTGAGTTTACTAAGTGTCGTTGGATTTCATCTAATATACTATACATAAATATTCCCTCACATACAGGAACATCACTGTACATATGATAAAAGAAAAAACATATTATCATAATATATAATATGAAAATTCATGGGGGAAAAAGATATGCGGACTTCTAGATGGGATGTGTGTGAGGAAAGTGATTCAGAGCTGAGACCTAATAACCCATATTGATACACAAACATTCATGCCACAAAAAATGGGTTAGAATACAAGATGCCATAACAGTCTAATATTTCTCTCTTCTGAAATATCTTACTATACTATGATTTGCACTTGGAGTTAGATGGAACTGACTTCTACAACATGGATTTTGGGCTACACCTCCTGTTGGTTAGTGATCCTTGGAATCGTAGTAGAAATTGTTCTGAGAACACCATGCAGGGGAGAAAATGAACTAAAACAATTCCACTGTACTAGTGAAAGTAAAGTCTTGAGGATAGAGTTACCTTCTGTACCTGCAAACTGCTAGGCATCAAAGGTGTCAACACCTTCGTGTGCCTCCTTCTTCCTCATTATAAACATCATTAACATCAACACCCTGACTTTTGATTGTAGTGTGTCACAGCCCACTGTATTGTTACTTGTAGATTAAAATATAGTTGCTAAGGAACACTGTGATTAACATGCTGGCAATGCAACCTCCTTTGATAATTTAGCCATCAATTGTTCACTTTTGCAATTGGCAAGGGAAACCATTTTGGGAGAAAATGTGTTAGTGTGCAGGAGAAGACAAATGTGAATGAAAATCAGTGGTCCATTTTCCACACTGATTGCTGAGGAAGCTGCCTGTATATTTTCTTGACTCCAGTTTCTTCTTGATGAGATACCCTGGTGAAGACTAACATAGTACTGATCTTGGGGGCACTAGGAACCCTTTGGTGTAGTGTGTAAGAATCTGATCCAGTCAGAGGTCCATAGACAGCATCAATTTCTCTTGGCAATAGGTATCCTATCCATTTATCACCTGTGATTGGGATAGACTATCTCCTCCAGGCTATAATTAGGCAGCATCAGCTAACCTCCTCATCAGGCAGATGCAGTTGGCAAAGGCAAATGTTCCCAAGGCTGTTCCTTTCATGCTAGAGGACAGAGGTATATATTGAATCACATACCGTATACTAATCCCTTTGAACCCTGAACTATTGCCTCAAGGGCAAGTAAAGGATGCTATCCAATAATCAGTGTCAAAACTAGATTCAGTTCCCAGTAGAGGAACCAACTTGTTCTCAGGCTTAGTCCTGTACCACACACAGTATGCCAGGTACAGTTATAAACATGGCCCTTAACAACTGACTCCCTGTATCCACAGATTCTGTACCCATGAATTCAACAATCTACAACTTGAAAAGACTTTTTGATACTTCCAAAAAGCAAATCTTGATTCCGTCATTTTATATAAGGAATATTATTTGACTATTTATTTATTTATTTATTATTTACTTTATTTGTATACCGCTGTTCTCAGCCCTTAGGCGACTCACAGCGGTTAACAAAAATAGCAGCAAAAATTCAATGCTAACAACAACAGGATATTTAAAAACAATTAACACAATAACAGATTAAGCAATTAACACAATAACCATTCACTGGCGTCTCATAACTGAAAACATGATCCAAACTTGTCATCCATTGTTCCGTTCCTATATTCATTGCACTGCCTATTCAAATGCCTGCTCAAATAACCAGGTTTTCACTTTTCTCCGAAATACCATTAATGATGGAGCCGATCTGATGTCCATGGGAAGGGCATTCCACAGCTGAGGGGCCACTACCGAGAAGGTCCTGTTTCTCATCCCCGCCAGCCATGCCTGTGTTGCAGGCGGGATCGAGAGCAGGGCCTCCCCGGAAGATCTCAAAGTCCTAGTGGGTTCGTAGGCAGAGACTAGACCATTTTATATTATGGAATTTTAGCATCTACATATTTTTGGTATCTGTGATGGCACGCCGGGAATTGAAAGAAAACTATGCATGTGTCTGGCTATTTCCCAGTGACCACTGATATGCCCTATATGTACTTTAATTCTTTAAAATAAGACTCTGGAGACTAGATTAAATTTCACCAATTAAATTTACTGAACAAAACAAAGAGAACTTCTGTTAGAGCTCAATAAAGGTGAATCAAAACAAAGTAGTACAAAGGCGCAGTTTGATTACTAAAATGATACAGGAATAGAATAGTGAAGTACAGATATAAGGTATAAACTCCGAGGTAAATATAGATATCAGGAGACTATGAGTTATAAAGATGGTATATGCTCTGAGGTAAAGAACTAGACTAAATTCTATGAGGTAAGTACTCTCTATGATGGTAAACACAGGCTATAATAACTAAGGAAAGTGTCACTCTAATCTCTAAGGCAAATACTACTCTGATCTCTGGTCTTTGAGGCATGTACAAGATGTAATCTATGGCATGACCAGCTCTGATCTATGACATGTACAGCTATAGACTCTCAGGGTTAGATCTATGAGGCATATACTGCTTAAAGTCTTTGTGCTTAGGATGCCTGTTTCAGATCGCTAAGCCAGACCAGACACTTTCTGGCTCAACTACTCAAAGCTTTGCCAAAGAAAGAATGGAGGGAAAAAGTCTTAATACCAAGCTCAAAGCCAGCAGGGCTGAACCAACAGAGCTAGGCCTCTACGGGGATCCTAAGCTCCACCCCTAAAACTCAGCAAAATGGAACCGTCCACCTCAAGAGAGCAAACAGGGAAATGAACAGAGGAGTAAAACTAGGCTGAGACTTCACAATATCCACACGGAATCCTAGAACCAGCTTACTGAAGGCCCACTGAAATAATTCAGAATCCTTGGTTTTTTCATGTGCTGTTCTTTAGAAAAACACGGGACCATACAGACACAGACACACACACACACGTAGAACAATCCTGAGAAGTATGTTTAAACAGGAAGGCCATGTTGGGGTGTGTGTGTATGGGGGGGGGGGCATATGTATGTATTTAAAATTTACAATCAAAATGTCACAAAACAGGAAGGAAGCATTCGCGTTGTCCAGAACGCTTCCTTAAATAAGATATGAGAAAAGGAAGGAAGGGAAAAAAACTGTCTCTATATTGAAATCCCACAGTCTCTGTTTAATCACAGGTTTCAGAGTGTTAGAAGGATGCTTGCAGATGCAACAGAATGAACACAATATGGTTGATATGGTCAGATAGGCACAGGCATTTGAGTAGCTTTCAGACTAAATACTTGAATATGGGCAATTTGTAGGGAAGCCAATGCTCTCTTGAAACCTGTTTTCATTGCCTTCACTTTTAAGGTCACTGCCATGGATGGATTTCATTAAACTGTGGCTTGTGCTCAGCCAGGCAGAATCCCTCCCCCTTCACTCTTAGCCCCCTCCACCATTCCTTGCAAAAGTGCCTACAGCAAAGTAATTAGGAAAACCAATGATGCAAATCCCCCATGGTAATCCCGTCCTATTTAGGATACAACTGCAGGCTGAACTTCAATAACACCTTTGACATAATCAAACATCCTGGAGCCATTTACAAAGCCATAAATTACTCACCTGTAAAATAATGACTGCAGGGAATTCAGGCAGCTTCATTGGGCCCATTGATCAGTGTTGGACTAAATGAGGCAGCAGAAAGGCCTCCACATATAGCCTTCCTTCACTACTTTTCCCCACCCCACACTTAGACATTTCTAAAGAAGAAAACTGAGATTTACAAGAAAACGTTGCAGTCTGGAGTGCTCCTGCTTCAAGTTCCAAACCAACCACAGATATTCTCATACTTTCTTTCTTTCCTAGTTAATCCTCCCTGAATCCCTGTGCAGTCAATTAGCAGCTAGTAGTCACAAAGCATGCTTATTTCTTGTCCAGATTTTGATACTTTTATATGGGACAATAAAAGTTCCTAGCTTGATTACTCTTCACATGTTGTTACACTACAACTCCAAGTAACCTCTAGCCACTACAGCCAACGGGGAGGAGTGTCAGGAGTGTCAGGCCAAGAACATGCAAATAGTGTCATCTAGTTACAATATTGATCTGCAACCTGAGTTATTCTTATTGGGACTGCTGAAATTACACTTGATTATTGAATTTTATTTTAATAAAGATAATTAATAAAACTAAAGCAAATGGAATAGGGACAGTTTGCTTCCCTCCAGATATTTGGGTCTTGGATGTTGTGTGCCTCCAAGTCATTTCAAATTTATAGTGACCATATCAGAAGGTTTTCTTGAAAATATTTGTTCAGAGCAGGATACCTTTGCCTTTCTTCTGAGGCAGAGGCTGGATCTACACTGCCCTATATCTTAGAATGTGTTCCCAAATAATCTGTTTGGAACTGGATTCATATGAGTCTCCACTGCTATATAGTCTCGGATAATCAGATAATCTGGGATCAGATCCTGGAATATAGGATACTGTAGAAGGGGTCTGAGACAGACAGAGAGACAGAGAGGCTCACCCAAGGTTACCTAGCAGGTTTTCATGGTATAACAGGTATTCACATCCTGGTCTCCAGAGTCATAGTACAGCACTCAAAAACCATGATGCCAGACTGGTCTCTGTTTGGGACTACAACTTTGATTGCCACAATCTCTGACCATCAGGTATGCTAGTTGGCAATGATGGAAGATGAAGCCATCTGGGTGGCATTACAATGTCTCCTCCTGGCCAACTGGCTGATTCTTGCCTTCACAATTGCCTTTGAATTGCCTTGGGTTTAACATCATATAATGTTCTCTCTTCTGTCCCATTTGGACCCATCTGTGAGGCATGGGAGAATCTTATAGTGAGCAATTATTCTGATATTGAACTATACTTTGTTCCTATTGCATGTTATTTGCAAGACCATCACAGCCAAGACAGGGGTTCTGTTTTCATATAACTTTCCAGCTGAGAGGCCAGTGTGTTCTCAATCCAAATACCATTTTTAAAGCGTGTGATAATCATTTCTGTGTTTCAAAATGAAGCTGTGGTGTACTGGCCTCCTTGAAAACATGGATTTCAGAGCCAAACCAATGAACCTCTGCTATATCAGTGGGATTGACTGTTGTGTCACTTACAAGTAAGACTTGCAGAACTGAGCCCTCTATTAAATAAATAATTAGCTGTCATTGTGTGACAACCAAATGGCATCCCATCAAGCTGACACATTGGATTTTCCAGCCAATAGCTACAGGGCAGTCCCACCGCAGATAATGGAACTACTCCAGCGTAAACAGTATGAAGGCTGTAGCAGCTCTGAATGAAAGATAATGGGGAAGATACCAGATGTTGATACAACAGCTCCCATTATACTGTAAATCCAAGAATCTCTTTTTCAAAACACTTAATATTAGATTTACAAAACAATTGCTGTCATGGATTGAGAACACACTGGCCTCTCAGCTGGAAAGTTATATGAAAACAGAACCCCTGTCTTGGCTGTGTTTCTCCACCTTCCTAATGCTCCGACCCCTTAATACAGTTCCTCATGTTGTGGTGACCCACAACCATAAAATTATTTTCATTGCTACTTCATAACTATAATTTTGCTACTATTTTGAATCATAATATAAATATCTGATATGTAAGATGTATTTTAATTCATTGGACCAAATTTGGCAAAAATTCCCCATATGCCCAAATTTGAATCATGGTGGGGGCTGGGGGGGGGGGATTATTGATTTTGTCATTTGGGAGTTGTAGTTGCTGGGATTTATAGTTAACCTATATTCAAAAAGCATTCTGAACTCCTCAATAATTCAATTGAACTAATCTTGGCACACAGAACTCCCATGACCAACAAAAAATACTGCAAGGGTTTGGTGGGCATTGATCTTGAGTTTTGGAGTTGTAGTTCACCTACATCCAGGGAGCATTGTGGACTCAAACAATGATAGATCTGGACCAAATTTGGCATGGGTACTAAATATGCCCACATGTGAACACTGGTGGAGTTTGGGGAAAATAGACCTTGACACTTGGGAGTTGTAGTTGCTGGGATTTATATTTCACCAACAGTCAAAGAGCATTCTGAACCAATGATAGAATTGGGACAAACTTCCCACACAGAACCCCCATGGCCAGTAGAAAACACTATGTTTTCTGATGTCTTTGGAGACTCTTCTGATACCTCCTTGTGATCCCCCAGGGGTCCCGATCCCCAGGTTAAGAAACACTGCTTTAAGGGAAAAATCAGGTATACACCTAAATAAATAAACCGAACATGATCAAAAAGCTCAAGTCTGCTTTTGTAATTCTTCCTCACGGATCCTAACATAGCTAATATGTTCAGACTATATAGGAACCAGATGCTAATACTTCAAAACCCTCCCATAAAAGTTCTGTTTTGGCTGACTAGATATATGTTAGCTTTGTAAGGTGAACTCTGCTCTTAAAGAGCCTCTATAGCCCCTTAATTTATTGCCTTGGGTATTGAGCAAGAATAAACAGAGAAGGCAAAGGGACTGTGTTCATGGGTAAAGTGAGCCATGCTGAACCCTGAAGACTTAATTTAAGGATCTGGTAAAAACAAAATTATTTCCCTTAGGAAAAGAGCTTAAATAATAGTGAATTTCTTTCAGTGGATAAACTCTGATGTATTTTAGAGAATGTCTCTAGTGGGATGGGGGGAACTTCAACTGGACTTACATCTGGTTGTCATGTGCATCCTTCCTGCACTAAGCAACCCAGGCTTCCTTAGCAAACTGTACAACTTTCCACTTGGGTAACTGTGTTAAGTCTATTGTAGCAGCAACAGCAAAGAGTCTGACTTAAAGTCTAACAAATTATGGTATCAGCCAGGAATAGGCAAGCTGGGACTCTCCAGATGTTTTTGACTTTTATTAAAGTCTAGGTATTACCAAGGATATGAGATTATAGGAAAATAGAATTATACATCTGCAGGGCACCTGGTTGCCTACTACTGGCATGAAATGTGGACGATCCTTTTATCAGATCCAACTATAGTAATATTCTTGGTTGACATATAATTTTTCTACATATGACTAAACAGATTGCTTCCCCCTAGGAACTTCAGATTTTGGGGATCTGGTACCTTCAAGTCCTTTATTTCCCCATGGGGCTCTCTTAAGTGACTTTGGAGCTAAATTAGTTCTATTTTGCCTCCCTAGTGGCAAGGAAACACTGCAATAGGGTCTCTGTATAGATCTCTCAACTGTCACCCTATCAAAACCGTCCCTTGAAGAAGGTTTGGGGTGAATGGGCTTATTGGGTGACAGGCAAGTTATTTGATACCTGAATTTGTGGCCCATCCTGTACCAGATCTACTTAGCAGTGTCCAATCTACTTAGCAGTGTCCAGTGTACAAGGCTTTTATCAATGTTACAATTTTAATTACATTTAAAAGATTTCCTCTAGAGTTTTCTCATCAGATCATTGTAGTAACTGATCTGAAAACAGTAAATTTATCTTTGAAAAAAGAAATTCATAGGAGATTGTCAAATGTATGGACTCCAGACCTTCCACCAGCCATCATTGTCTAACCAAAGGAATAAAGGAACCATAAAAAATATATGGGCTAAACAAGGCCAAAAGTTTTAATTGTTGCTTAAGTAATGTATATTGGTATACAAAGCTAAAATATGGGAGAAAACTAATTCAGGAGCAGTAGAAGTGGTAGGTCTCACCCAGTTCATGCCCTCTCAGCCTTTCTATGCTTCCTGGGAGGAATCTCTGAAACTCAGGGTTGTTCCCAAGTGCCCAGGAGAGGCTCCCAGTACAGCCAGTAGCAGCTACAAAACTGGAAGGCTGACCAAAGTATGCAAACCCTCAAGCCACATGGCCCTTAGTGAGGGAAAAGGCCCAGAGACCAAATTTTATCTCCAACCATTGATCATAATACTCCAGGGCAGTTCCAAGTTTCCATCCTTTACCAGATGTGTGCCAGAAGGTGTTCAACTATTCCAATCTCCTTCCAAATCAAGCTGGGGAAACCTATTTGAGACAGAACCCTATGCCAATTTACCAAGTTCCCCAAATTAAAAGTGTAGGATAAATGGGAAAAATAACCTTAGCAAGGGGGAAAAATCCTATTTTATTTACTTATTTAAAACATTTATATCCCACCCTTCTCACTCAGAAGGGGACTCAGGGCAGAGCACAGCATATATGTCAAGACCCAGATGCTTGTAAACAATGCCAGACACAAAATAAGGTTCAAAACACAGCTTTATTTGAAACAAAAGGATCAAAAATGCACTTAACAGCAGTGCAGAAGTCCTGTGAGTGATTTGGCACCAAAAAGAAGTAGTTTCAGTAAACTAAAATATAATCCGGATTATAGCGTTGCTATATAATCCGCTTTAAACAAAAAGTGAAGCAAACTGCTTAAAAATCAGGATATAGCAAAAAATACAGTCAATGGATCATGAAAAACACAGTTTCAAAACTAAGGAAGGTTTTAGTCACCAAGATATAAACAAGTAAAGTCCAGAAAAGCCAGAGTGTAGTCAAACCGGTCCGTTGGTCAATCCGAAGTAGAACAGAGCTGGAACGCTGGAGAACAGAAGTTCAGGAACACAGGAGGCGGAATCCCAGGACCCAAGGGTGAGAGTTGGCAACACAAAGAATTAAGTCCCATTAAGACACTTTGCTTCCTGCAACTAGATGTGCCAACAGAACCCCCTTATATCTCAAAGCTCATCGTCAGAGCTTGATGAGCTCTCGTCATCTCTTTCACCTGCTCCCAGGTCTGCAGCTGAGTGCCCATCCCTCCACCTCTTCCAATCACTATCAGGGTTCAGATTCTGCCAGGAATCACCTGGCTGCCAGTCCCCCGTGAACCCCTCAAACTCCTCGCTAGAGGTGGGCTGGTTGCAGATGTCCCTTATGTTTTGCACACGGGTCCAATCCAATTCCTCCCCCTCAATGTCACTTCCAGACCCAGAACTCCCTTCAAAACCCAGGAAGTCATCCTCATCGGTTGGTGCACTAAGTATTTCCCGAATACGCTTCCTTTGCAATTCCCCCTCAGACTCCAGCTCGTGAGCAGTCCTTTTTACCCCTCTGCTCACTTCCTCGTTCCCCATGTCGTAATCTGAGAAGCCAGGAAACGTATCGGTATCACTTGGAGACATGATGATTTCTCTAATGCGCTGACGATGCAGTTCTCTCTCCGACTCCCAAGGAGACCTTTCCCCTCTGCTACTAGAAGTAGCAACGCTGTCAGCACGCTGAACTACAACAATATATACGGTAAACATTCAATGCAGGGACAAGGATTCATATAAGCATATATAAACATTAAAAACATCTATCACAATATTAAAATACTACCTGCCCCCAAAGCAACCAGTAAAATTTACACCAAGAAAGGAGATGAAAGGGTGGGCTGGTGATTCCATAGAGGTGGATGATAGGGTTGAGTTGCCTTAAATAGGCTTCCAAGCTAGCAAAGCAATTTCCCCACTATGCTATGCCAAGTGGAGGCAAATCAAAGGCAACATATTACTTGTTATGTTATCTGCAATACCTTAGTAGCATATTATTGAACTTTCACCTCTTTTATTTCTTTTTAAATGCTTTATTTTTTTTTCAAAAATCATTAATTGGTTATTAATGTGATGCTGGTTTTGCAGGCTTAGTGATTGCTCTTTTGGTTTATAACTGTTTGGTTTAAGGTGAACGTTACTCAACTCCCAGATTCCCCTCCCGCAATAATGTGCCCGGAAAGAAACATTCAGGAAGTAAGTGTTGTCTTACAAAAATGCTCTGATATTATAGGTCATCTCATCACTGTGTTAAAATTGCATTGTTGTATCCTTGGTTTTTTTCCACCTCAAATGGCACCACATTGTCCCCCCAAATAGTGTGTTACGGTATTGCTATTTTTAACAAATTATTTCAAATCTTTGCCACCAGCTGGAAAATGTAGGACATTGTAGAAGGACAAACATCAGCAAGTTTCCACTCCTGCTAGAAAATTAATCCCCAATTTAGTTTCCATGTTTTAAATAAACCTACTGTGCCATTCAAAAGGAATACCCGCCATTGCTACTCTAAGAATTATTGTCTTCTTTCTTTTTTTGCTCTGCAGCTCACAGCAGACCCGTGTGTTCTAAATTGAGCTAGGTACTTAGGTAGTAGTGACCAGGCTAACTCTTGGTTATATTTTCTAAACTACTAATTTGAAGATTTTTTTGGAGCATTACCAGCCACTAAGTTAAATTCAAGTCCAAATGATTTATCTTCACCAGAAGCTGTTCAGTTGCTTTATCCCTGCATGACTTCTTGTAACATGCCACTCTGGCATAAAAGAAGGTTTTCAATATAATGATATCTGCACAAACACTATTTTCATCTTTGCTAGTTCAATCTACCAGCAGGGGAAAATGCAGGTTAAAAGCACACACTCATCCGTTCTTCCTCTGTTTTTGGAATATGTTGCCCCAGGAAGAGTTCTGTATAACTTAATAGACCACATACTACTCCATTATGAACAATGACAGATGCTAATAAAAGGTCATATTCTACTGACTTTCAGGAGTTATTCTAACTAACAATCATAAACTTTACTTTTGTTCAAGAGATTTTATCATATTTCTGTTTTTTAGAGATATCCTGGTAGAGATGAGGGCAAAATTAATCACATTTGTATTTTAATGTGAACCCACCTGGCTTGTACTTTCCAAATAGATCTATCAAACAGAATCAGATTGCCCTTCTCTTTTCACACTTCTCAAAATTTCATAGTGTAGTTCTCAGGATAAAATAAAATAATACATAGTGAACCTGCATACAGAAGGCATATGTGAAGGAGAGATGCTTACAAAATCTGTTCATTAATTCTCTCTCTCTCTTTCTATCTATCTATCTATCTATCTATCTATCTATCTATCTATCTATCTATCTCAGGACAAAATGTGAAAAAATGTACAACTTTTGATCCATACCAAAAAAGCAGAAAAAATCTATAGATTTTTTGAGGACTTTGGGGGTTTTTTAGGGGGGGGGGGGGGATTAACGAAAATGAAATTGTTTGTAAATATTGTAAATATTATTTATTTTTTAATTTATTTACCACGTTTATACCCCACCCTTCTCATCCCAAAAGGGACTCAGAGAGACTACAGTAGGCAACAATTCGATTTATTTATTTATTTACTATATTTGCCCTTCACAGCCCTTAGGCAACTCAGGGCGGTTTACAATGTCAACAATTTGATGCCATCATAAAACATTTAAAACCATTTTCACATTATATAAAACCATAACAAGAATACTAAAAGCATACATCATTTGCATCTCCTAATAAAAACATTGTCCCATCTCATTGTCCAGTCGTTCCAGTTCCTATGTCTTTTACCTTGCATTTTCAAATGCTTGCTCGAATAACCAAGTCTTGACTCTCTTCTAAAATGTTAAGAGGGAGGGGGCCGATCTAATGTCCCCAGGAAGGGTGTTCCCATCAAATATGTTTGATGCTGTTGGAATTGAGAGCAGGGCATCCCCAAACGATCTTAAAGTCCTAGCATGTTCATACAGGCAGATGCATTCAGACAAATATATACAAATAAAATAAACAAATACATTAAAATCCAAAAAGTTAAAAACATAAAACATTAAGATCAATAATTAAACCACTTAGTCAAAATCATAATCCAGAGCCATTCCATTTGTCATAGCACTATTTCATATTAACTTATTGCACTAATCAAAAGTTACTGACCATGGCTTGGTCCCATAGCCATGTTTTTAGTTTTTTCCTGCAGGTCAGGAGGGAGGGAGCTAATCTAATTTCTCTGGGGAGGGAGTTCTGTAGATGAGGAACCACCACTGAGAAGGCCCTGTCTCTTGTCCCTACCAACTGCACCTGTGAAGGAGATGGGACCAAGAGCAGGGCCTCCCCAGAAGATCTTAACCTCCGAGGTGCTTCATAGAGGGAGATACATTCAGACAGGTAAACTGGTCCAGAACCATTTAGGGCTTTGTAGACTAATTTGAATTTTGCTCAGTAACAGACTGGTAGCCAGTGGAGTTGACGTAACAGGAGGGTTGTATGCTCCCTGTATGCTGCTCCAGTGAGCAGTCTGGCTGCTGCCCATTGGACCACTTGAAGCTTCCAAAGAGTCTTCAAAGGCAACCCTATGTAGAGCACATTGCAACCCTGCGTAGAGCACCACTGTGGCCAAGTCTGACTTCTCAATTTTAATCACATTTAAAAGATTTCCTCTAGAGTTTTCTCATCAGATCATTATAGTAACTGATCTGAAAACAGCAAATTTACCTCTGAAAAAAGAAACTCACAGAAGGAGATTGTCAAATGTATGGACTCTAGATCTTCCATCAAGGTACGGGTGCAACTGGCACACAAGTTGTAATTGTGCAAAGGCTCCCCTGGCCACTGCTGTGACCAAGCTGCTAACCTGGGGGAGTGTAACCATATCCAGCACAGGCTGTAACCCTATACCCTGTTTGATCTTTCGACTGACCAGAAGTACTTCTGTCTTTTCTGGATACAAATTCAATTTGTTTACCATCATTCATATTGTCACAGCTGCCAAGCACCAGTTCAGGACCTGAACAGCAGCTGGGAAGGAGTGATAGTGAGTCCTCTGCATACAGATAACATCAAACTCCAAAACTCTGGATGCTCTCTCCCAATGGTTTCATGTAGATGTTAAATAACATGGGGAACAATAAGGGAACATCTTCTGAAAGTGACCCTCCAAGAAGGACTGGAGCCACTGCAGAACAGTGCCTCTAAGTCCCATTCCCACAAGTCATCCCAGAAGGATACCGTGTCCACGGTATCGAAGGCCACTGAGAGGTCCAGGAGTACCAACAGGGACACAGTCCCCCCGTCAAGTTCCCTGTGTAGATCATCTACTAAAGTGACCAAGGCTGTTTTGGTTCTATGTCCAAGCCTAAAGTCAGACTGCACCAGATCTAGATAATCAGTTTCCTCCAAGGACCCCTGAAGCTGCGAGGCCACCACACATTCCAGGACTTTGCCCCAAATGGGGATATTAGAAACTGCCTGAAAGTTGTTCAATTGAGTGTGGTCTAATAATGGTTTTTTCAGCAGCAGTTTTATGATGGCCTCCTTTAGGCCCGCTGGAATCTTGCCTTCTTGTAAGGAGGCATTAACCACCACCTTCACCCACTCTGCCAATGCCAGGATGGGCAGCGGTCTAGGATGCATGTGGTTGCCCTCACTTCTCCAAGCAAGGGCAAACACATGCAAATATTGGAGATTATAAAACATACAGATTTGTCTGTCCTTTTATCTTGATCATTTAGAAAGATAAAGATTCATTAAACATTCAAATGTTGTACACAGATGATTTATACTATAACACTATTTCGGTTCTACTCAAAACAATAGCATTTATATGTGGCACACTTGCTTCTTACAGTTACAAGGTTACACAAACAAGGCACTAGCCAAGCCAAAAGCTGTCAGTAAAGGGCAGGGTTATATCCTGGTTCTGTAATATCCTGAGCTATTTCATCACTAATGAAAAAGTATTTACCAAACTCATCCAGAAGTTTTATGTGAGACAATGAATAGGGATTGGAAAGGGAAGCATAAGGAATTATGAGTCCTTTTCTTCATTTTGGCACCAGTGATAAATCTTATTCTGCAGTAAGAAGATCTCATACCATGAGGATAAAGGAAAAAAAGAAGCAGAAAGAAAGAAAGAAAGAAGAAGGGTGAAGTTCCAAGACCACTTTAACAAGAATATGACTGTGTGCCTTTCTCTGGAGAGAAAGGTTGATGATACATTGGAGGCTTCCATTACCAGAAAGTGGTGAGAAGGTGGGGATTGGAATTACTCCTTCCTTCCTTCCTTCCTTCCTTCCTTCCTTCCTTCCTTCCTTCCTTCCTTCATTCTTGCAAACCACTATGCTTTTTCCTATGATGTTCCAAAGAATCATCCAGTTCTCTGGGGGTACATTTGCATAGGAAAGATGGATTCAGCAGGAACTGTCCTCATTTCTACTCATGGAAGTACATCAAAGCACTTCTAACATGAGACAAAAGTAGATACAATTATATTGATCTGGAAAACCTAATACACTCAGGTCCTACTCAGTTCAGTTTCAAAGAAAACACTCTTAAGTCACTAAGGGCCCTTCCATACAGCCATATAACTCATAATATCAAGACAGATAATCCACAATATCTGCTTTGAAGTAGGTTATCTAAGTCCACACTACCATATCATCCAATTCAATGTGGATTCTATACAAATGTATGCAAGGGGCCCAAGATGTAAATGTATTGGTACAGCTAAAAATGCAGTAATAGATACTATAAGCAAACTCTGACTTTGCTCTGGAATTCGCTCCCCAGAGATATTAGGCAAGCCTCCACCCTGGAAATCTTTAGGAGGAGCTTGAAAACCTGGCTGTTCCAGTGTGCCTTCAATGACTGAATGTATGATAATCCCTGACCAAACTCTGCATAAAATGTCCTCAGAAGCACTTTACTCTCTAGTTTGGGCAATGATCTCCTACCTTATCCACCCAATCCCCTTCCTGATATTTTACACTGCCCTATCTCCCAGTGTTTTAAAATTTTAATCTTTGAACTGGCCCTGCCCACTGTGATCATTTTTAGTGGTTTAATGTTTTGATTTTATATTGGTGTGCTGCATATTTACATTAGTTTTGTATTTTATGTTATTTTTTCTGATTTTCTGTTGTGTTTTTGTGTGTTATATTGTGTATTCTGTATCGATGGGTGTGGCCTCATGTAAGCCGCCCTGAGTCCCTTTTGGGGAGATGGTGGTGGAGTATAAATTAAGTTTATTATTACTTATTATTATCATGAGCATTGTCTCAAATATGGATACCTCCCCTATCTCGATTCAACATGGCTACATGTTATGCTCTTTTCGTTCCAGTTGGGTCTTGTAGGTCTTAGGCCCCTTCTACAAAGCTGTATAAACACTGAACTGGATTATATGACAGCGTGGACACAGATAACCCATTTCAAAGCAGAGATTGTGGATTATTCGATTTGGTGTTCTGGGTTATATGGCGGTGTGGAAGGGCCCTTAGATAGTGTCAGCATTCCCCCTTTCTAAGCAGGACAAGCAAATCTTTCATGGGAGGGAAATACCTGAACAGGATAGGTGCCACTAGAGGATGCTCACAGGGATGTTATTCCCCTCCTTCTTTCACCCAGAGAGAAAAGTCATGCTGTGAGAGAGAGCTTCTTAGTAGCACCAAGATGAGAATAATCACCCTGGCTGTTTACCTTTAGGCTTAAGGCTTCTTTACTGAGTAACTCAAGCAGAGTACAATGAAGCTATTTAAAATGTGGGTTTTAAAGCAAGTTAGCATAAGTACAAGTGCCTGAAATATAATAAATATGTATGGACAGATGAGAACCCTAGTTATTAAAAACCCACCAATCTTCCGTAAACACAACTTTTTATAACAATGTTTTGAAAAAAGTATCATAAAAATTGAAATAATACCACCATAAAATGCAATTATTTAGGTTTGATTATGGATACTGTATATATTGCATTTTTGTGATGGAGATAGAGAGAATGCCTTTTGTATATTTTTGGCAGCTACAAGTGTGGGTTTTATAAATTGTTGGATTTATATAAGTATACCCACTTGAGGAAATTGCTATTAAAAATACAAAGAATTGAATTGAAATTCCTTGTTTGTCCTAAAGGAAAAACAGAGATTGGCTACTATGATGTCAACTCAAAAATCATGACCATTGCATCATCAACATCAATTGTTTTGTTACTACTCTTCTCCTTTCTGTTTATGCACAACAGTTCATTAAAACATATCTAATATTAAGGCACTGGACATGTGTTTTTAAAAAGACTAATATGGGAAAATTAATGGAAAATAAAATCAAAGATATCAAAGACTTTAGTTAGATGAATCCTAAATTATGAAATGGGAATCGCTCTAATTGGATTTTTATTCATTCTTTCATTTTCTTTGATTAATGGGGATGATGTGTGAAGGAAAGCCCTGTGGACCATTTCAACTTAAAACATAAGCCATAAAGGAGCAATCAATACATTCTCAGCAGTGCAGAAGAAGCTGAACAAGATGTACATTCCACATCAATCCTTTCTAATGTCACTTGAATTGGCTTCCACAAATGTAAAAGACCCTAGCCTGAGTGATTTGTCAAATGTTCCAATAAGTGTTACCCACTGGCAACATTAATAGAACCTCATGTACATGGAAAATGTGACATTTTATTTATTAGTTGTATTAATTGGGGATGGAGGGAATATTTTAAATATATATTCTTCCTTTTTTTGTGTACAGAAACAATATTTCACATGCAAGCTTTATGTTTCCCTACATGCAGTACTTTCTGCACAGGAAATAATCATTTATGTACTGAAAAGAATATTTATGCGCAAATGTACTTTGGAAAATGCTATTATTAGCTGCCATCATGGATTTTGACTAAGAATGATAGACCCCCAAAACATCCTATCATCAACAGTCTTGCTCCAGTCTTCTAAACTCAGGACCCTTCCACACAGCTGAATAAAATCCCTGCTTTGAACTGGAATATATGGCAGTGTGGACTCAGATAACCCAGTTTAAAGCAGATATTGTGGGATTTTGTGCCTTGATATTCTGGGTTATATGACTATCTGGAAGGGCCCTTAGGCTCTTTCCACGTGGTCCTATATCTCAGGATCTGATCCCAGATTATCTTCTTATCCCAGATTATCTGACAGACTCATATAATCCAGTTTAACGCAGATAAACTGGGGTCAGATCCTGGGATGTAGGGAAGTATAGAAAGGGCCTCAGGCCTTTGGCTTCCTTGATTGAGTCAGTGTGTTCTTTCTCTTTCTCTATTGCTTCCTAACTTGTTAAGAATAATGGTCTTTTCTAGTAGCGAGGGTGGAGGTGTGGGGTGTGGGTGGTTAACAATTCAACCCCCCCCCCCATTGAAATGTTTCAGGTTAAAAAAAAAACTGGTTTATTCATGAAGTGATTAACCAGTTAAATTCATGAATAAACCAGGTCTTTTTAAAACCTGAAACAATGGGGGGGGGGGGTGTTGAACCTTTATCCCCCCTTCTCTGGCTATAGGATTGCACATAGCCAAAGTATGACATTCTTGCATTATATGGCACTCTTAGGACCCTTCCACACAGCCCTACATCCCAGAATATCAAGGCAGAAAATCCCACATTATCTGAATGTGGACTCAGATAACCCAGTTCAAAGCAGATATTGTGGGTTTTTCTGCCTTGATATTCTGGGATATAGGGCTGTGTGGAAGGGGCTTAAGGTTGCATCTGCACTGCCATATAATATAGTGTGAGAAATGCATTAACCGAATGCATCCATACTATGTACACAGATTAATGCAATTCAGCCAGGGTAAGCTACTTCATGCAACTGGGTCCTGGGCTGAAAATACACTGGGAAAGGTCTGAATTTTTGGCAGTGGGTTCTGCCATTCCAGATCTTAATATGGGATTGAGGATCATGGCTCTATGGTGATCTCATGCCCTCTAAGCTCAGGCAGCCCTGGAAGATAGAATGACCATTCCTTCTTGCTCCTCAGCACCTCCCCCTTCATGACAGAAAATCCCCACTTACTACTAGTGATGTCTACTCCTTACTTCCTGATTTTTCATTATTCAGGGAAGAAAGCAGCTTTGGAAGAGGGGAGGGTGCTCCACTGGCTAGTGTTTCACTGCGGAGCAGCTCAGAACAGTTTTGTGCGGACTGAATTAAAATACATATATTGAAAGACATAGATATTAAAACACATTAAATCATGCATATTAATAAAATGTAAATTTAAAATTCATAGTGTAGACCTGCAAAAAGAGATTGGCCTTTAGTTCTGTTTTAATTTCTGACAGCTTGTTTAGCTGTCAACTATTTTGGCAGGTAATTCCACAGTCTAGGGGCAGCCAATGAAACAGTCTTCTAGGTGACTTAAAAAGGCATGCTATGATCACTAAAAGTCAACATGGGCTTCTCAAAAACAAGCCAATGTTGTGTATGTAACTTTATCTTGATTTCTGTAAGGCCTTTGATGATGTTCTCTATGTTATTGTTGCAAACAATCTAGTTGGCGAGATAATGCTACTATTGATTTGAAATTGGTAAACCAATTGAACCCAAAGGATGTCGCTTATAGCTTCTCCTCATCCTGGGGATAAGTGACTAATGAGGTGCCACAGGGTTCTGTGCTATTCAACATTTGGATAAATCACTTGGATGATGGAATAGAGGGCATCCTTATCAAATTTGCAGATGATATGATAAAATTTCAAAATGATTGTAACAGATTAAAGAGCTGGGCCAACATGAACTTCAACCAGGAGAAATGTAATTATCGAACTGAGGCAAAAAAAGAAGAAGAAAGAAATGCATAGATATAGGATGGATGACACCTGGTATAACAACAGTACATGTGAAAGGGGTCTAAGAGTCTTAGTAGACTGCAAGATGAACATTGGTCAACAGTAAAATACAATAAAATGCTATGATTCTATGACAGACCCTACCGGCAGCACTGCTACCATCAGCATAATCTCTTGCCTCACAATAGTACAAGACCCCAGCATGACAGAATAGTAATGTCGTGTTGGAGACATATTCTGGAAAACATTTGCATATGAAATATGTTGATCCCAGTAGAGATCAGAGGCTACGCAGGAAACATGAAAATGGAATAGTCACTAGTGTGTAATTTTACACACAATAAACTTGAACTGCAAATAATCTTTTCAGAATGCGAGTTTTGAGAAGTTTCTTGCAATAGGGAAAAAATTGCTAAAATGACTCACTGCATGCTTTGAGAAGGAAATTAGCAATTATCTCAAACATTTCAGTCTCTCTTTTCCTTCGATAATCTCAAGGTAGTATTTAGACTCTCTTCTTCTGTTTTTTATCCTCACGATAGTAAGGAAATCTGAGACCCTGTCTTCATTGACTATTTCATGAAAAGGTAGCTTCAAACTGCAGAGGCCAGCCAAACTCTCACAAAAGTGTAATTTGTCTAAACACCATCTGGGCCTCAAACTGGTTCCAGGATGTTCTATGTTATCATCTGCACAGCAAAACGTCATTCTTAATTAATGGTTTGAAACTGCATTAAACTCATAGCTCACTGTGTGGTGTCTTTTACTATTTGAATTTAACAATTTAACAGTATTGTTACCTTAAGAGCTGTCTTTACAGTGGTTCTCAACCTGGGGTCCCCAGATATTTTTGGCCTACAACTTCCAGAAATCCCAGCCAGTTGACTAGCTGTTAGGATTTCTGGGAGTTGAAGGCCAAAAACATCTGGGGACCCCAGGTTGAGAACCACTTAGTAGATCACTAATAGTGAGGTTTTCTGTGTTTTCTATCTTTATGTAACACGATCTCAATCCTGCAGGAGTTTGATTTCTCATAGAATCATAGAGTTGGAAGAGACCTCATGGGCCATCCAGTCCAACCCCCTGCCAAGAAGCAGGGATATTGTATTCAAAGCACCCCTGACAGGTGGCCATCCAGCCTCTGTTTAAAAGCCTCCAAAGAAGGAGCCTCCACCACACTCCGGGGCAGAGAGTTCCACTGCTGAACAGCTCTCACAGTCAGGAAGTTCTTCCTCATGTTCAGATGGAATCTCCTTTTCTGTAATTTGAAGACATTGTTCCACTGTGTCCTAGTCTCCAGGGAAGCAAAAAACAAGCTTGCTTCCTCATCCCTGTGAATGTCACAATGTCAAAGTGAGACTCATTTTTTTTTAAAAGGGAGAAGGTGGAGGATCCAATCACTCGTGGGATAAGGATAAAAATGGTTTGTAAGGAAGGAGCCAGCAAATTCAGATGACATGTGATATGTAATGAATAACAGAATAGTGATTTGCAATGCTACAGGACTAAAACCACAATTTTACACACACACACACACACACGGGATAAGGTCCTAGATTGCAGATCATTAACTAGCAGCACATCTACAATGAGCATTCAATGCAATTTCAAACCAGTATTGAAGAAAGAAGTTTTGTTGTAGAGCCAGTTTGAGGGCCAGATGGTGATTACGGAAACCACAGAGCACTGATTCACATGAAGGGCTTTCTTTAGTGCACTTTCATGCACATTTGTTGTCCACAATGTCGTTAATATTGAACTGCATTAAATGGTCAGAGTAGATGGGCATTTGTTAGTAATGATTTAGCAGATTTAATGCCTTTCTTAAAATCATCCATTTATGATATAATTTAAATTTTGCAGATTTTATTATCAATGCTATCAAATCTACAAATATATCCCAGTGGTTTATGGCTTCTTTTTCTATTTCACATCATGGATTTTGTCCCATGAGGGGTCTTTTATAAGCACTTTGCTGTGATGCTGTTATTGTTAGTGCACGCTCTGAAAGTCAGGTTGACATTTGGTGTAAAGAAATTGGTTATTAAAGAAGCAATAAAAAACACGAGTAGGGTCATAGTCTTTGTTAACCTTTTGAGTGACATTATAGTCTATGAATAGGTATTTAATATGAAGCAATATAGCTGCTATGGAAGGCTGGATTTGTTTTGTGGAAGTGTTTAAATTCAGGCCAAGGCTCACCAACTCAATCAGGGCCTAAAGTGTTTGGTATTATTGTCGTTACTAAACTTCTAGGCACAAGTAAATAAATTGTGGAGCTCCTTCACTTTTCAGAAAGTATGGCACGGATCACTGAGCGAGGTTTAAATTAGAAACCTCATCCTTTGCAAGGAAGAAAAGTAAAGCATCCTAGATTGCATAGTCTGTGTTGATTTTCCTCACTGTCGGGACACTATTTATTTATTTATGCTATTTCTATCCTGGCTTTCTCAAATCCGGGGGTGACTCAAGGCGGCTTACAACCAGCAGCAATTTGGTGCCATACACAATATACAGTGTATAATTTAAACATTTAAAAACGAGATTGTAAAATCATACAACAAAACCATAAAAAACATATAAAACCAATGCCTTCACTGTTTATCTCATTGTCCAAAACATTGTCCAAGCTGTTCCACAGAGATTCATATTAGTCCATTGCACTGCATTTCCAAAGGCTTGTTCAAAAAGCCAGGTTTTTACATTCCTAAAGAAGGTCAGGAGGGAGGGGGGCAATCTAATATCCCTAGGGAGGGAGTTCCACAGCTGAGGGGCCACCACTAAGAAGGCTCTGTCTCTTGTCCCCACCAGATGCGCCTGCGAAGAAGGCAGGACTGAGAACAGGGCCTCCACAGCCAATCTTAAGCTCCTAGAAGGTTCATAAGGAGAGATATGTTTGGACAGGTAAGCTAGGCCAGAACTGTTTAGGGCTTTATAGGCTAAAGCCAGCACTTTGAATTGTGCCCGGAAGGAAATTGGTAGCCAGTGGAGCTGACTCAACAGAGGAGTTGTATGCTTCCTAAGCGCCGCTCCAGTTAGCAACCTGGCTGCTGCCCATTGGACCAATTGAAACTTCCAAACAGTCTTCAAAGGCAGCCCCACATAGAATGAGTTGCAATAATCTATACAGGATGTAACCAGAGCGTGTAACCACTATAATATCACAGAGCCATGGTTTATAATGTTCAATGAAAGAGAGAATGCTAACTGACTGTGCTGCAATTGACACAGTGTGCATGGTGTTAAAGTGCTATAACTTTCCTGCATACATTATAAGCACAATTACATGAGAGGGCTGCTTTCTCAAACACTATGAATGTTCAGATAGATAATAAAAGTCAAGGTAGACAAAAATAAAGGAAGCTTGATTCTGACCAAGTCTGTTTCCAAGTGAGATTCCAAATGTTTCCAAAAGAAACATTACTCTACATGTGGGACAGTGGTCCAAAATGGCAGCAGTAGGTGTCATTTTGGATAACTGTCCCAAAATGCCACCCACAACTGGAGACCAATCCACTGTTCTTTTTTTCTAATTGTGCAGCAAGCCAACTTTATCCTAGTTTAGCGTTACTACTCTCGGCATTCAAATAATTTCCAATTTCTCAGTGACAAACTAGGTATCTCATGAAGATCAAAATGTTTCTTTCTTCTGAAGAATACTTCTACTCCTAGAAAGCATTTCTCCACAGGAAACATGCATTATTTTCCATATTTATCATATATCTGTTTTCTCCCCTGGTTAGTAACATTGCATGTCTTTAGAAAGAAGGAAATGTGATCAGCAAATCTGTTTGGGTGAAGGAGAAACTGAAAACCGTGAATTGATTTGATACCAATTCTATGCTAAGCCTACTAGATTTAGACTAAAGATTGGATAAGCAAGTTGAAAATGACTGATCCACTCTTGGTTCTGAACCTGGTGGATGTGATCTGGAATTATTGTTATGCCAGTGAGATTTGCCAATCACATCTTCCAGTGTATGAGAGCTTCATGACTTATTTGCAAAATACTGTCCGATTAAACATTGTGTGCCTTTTAGAGAAACCAATTCCCAGTTAAATAGTTGCTTATATCTCCTTTAACCAAATACTCCAAATCCTTTTCAACCCACCTCCCTGAGATTCCCATCATGAAACTACATTTATAAAAAACACAGCTTTTTCTGCTGAGTATCACAAATAGAAATATCTACTTTTTAACATTCGTCACAGTGAAAAGTTTGTGCTTAATCCTTGGCCCCTTCCACACAACTGAATAAAATCCCACGTTTTCTGGTTTGAAGTGGAATAAATGGCAGTGTGGGCTCAGATAACTCAGTGCGCTTCCAGACAGCCTTTTATCTCAAAAGCATCCATGTTTAAAACATGTGGATGTTCCTGGGGTGGGTGTCCAGATGTTATGCCGGGACTGGCCCAGCAGAGCATCTGGAGATGCTCCTCCCTCCCCCACAGCCCCCAAACCCCTTTTAAAAGTAAAATAAATTTACCTGGCCTACATTACAGTCTTGCTGGAGCTCTCCTGGTGTGTAGAAATGACACACCAGGAGAGCGGGGTGGAGGGAGAATCGCTCCTCCCTCCCACTCTCCTGGTGTGTCATTTCTACACACCAGGAGAGCTCCACCAAGACTGTAATGGAGACCAGGTAAGTTTATTTAACTTTTTAAAGGGGTTTGGGGGAGGGGGTGGGATTCCCACAGTTTTCCAGACTAATTTAGTCCAGAAAACTTTGAGAATGGGGTCTGGACTGCAGTCCAGACACTGGAAGTAGTGAGTTTATCTTGCACCTTCCAAGAAGGCATGGAATAAATCCACTATCAAACTAATTAGCCACAAACCAGGATTTGTGGTTTGGCTAGAACGTCATCCGGCCAGCCCCTTTTCACAATAAAGGGGCTGTCTGGATGGGCCCCCAGTTGAAAGCAGATATTGTGGGATTTTCTGCCTTGATATTCTGGATTATATGGCTGTGTGGAAGGGCCCCTCTTCTCCCAAATTTAGGAATGCTGCAGGCTTTATCCAGCATATCCTTTTCCTTAAAAGTTGCTGTGGCAATTGCTTCCTCCTAGTTATACATGGGAGGAAGAAATAATCACTGTACTACAACCCCCCCTCCAAAACCAAACCAAACAAACAAAACCACCAGAAATGTTTGTTACCTTCTCTTTTTTGCTATTTTTCAAAAGAAGGAGAAACCACCCAACCCACCCTTCAAAGCAAACAAACAAAACCACCAGGAATGTCTGATACCTTCTCTCTTTTTGGTTTTGCTTTGTGAATATATTTTCTCTCTCTTGTGAGACTCAGATGACTAAAAACAATGGAACTGTGAAACAGAAAATCCCAAGGAAACAGTCAACAGGTTTCATGGCAAAGGTAAAAGAAAGGATTGTAATGTGTATGATAGAGGTTGCAACATATTAATCCAATTCCCCATTTTCATGTTAGCTTTATTTCTCCTGTCATTTACACCCACTAAACAATAGTATAATTCCACAGAAATCAATCTACTTTCCCCTTAATTTGTGCTGATGGAATAAACATCTGGGATTTAATCATCGGCAGCTGTTGTTCAAGCAGACAAGTAAAACAACAGCAAAAGTTTCCCTTGTTATAAAAGGGCAGAATGGAGAATATGTTGATCCTCTCATTTCAAGGTCCAAGGAAGCAGTGTGAGCCCTCACATTTTGAGTTAAAGGTAGTTATTCTGGCAGGCACACAACTGTAGTGAGAGAAGCAATATCATATGCTAATATAATTTTCTGAAGGTTTCCTAGGTATATGCCTATATTCATTTATATATATTTATTGATTTATTTAGCAAGTCATATGCTACATGCCTTCACAAAGTGAATGGAAAGTGGCTGATGTAATAAATCATGCCATAAATCCAACATGAAACCTTGCATTCTGAGCTGGTTGCAATGACAGATCTCTTTGAGATTTTGAGAAAACCGACACACAATATGGCTATGAGATAAGTTTTATTGCTGGTAATCACACAAGGTTTGAAATGGAAGAAGAGGAACAGTCTCTTCGTGAACAGGGTCCAATACGCAAGTGATAGAATTGGGACCCTAAGCAACTAATTGTACCTAGACTATGCCATGATCCTTACATTTCCAAGAGTAACTAATTATGTTCTTGAGCTGGGGTACAACCCCCTGAGTGAAGTACTGGAAGAAGAAATCCACGTCTAAATAGTGGAGAAGTGAACAAAGGGAACTTAAGTGACCCATCTCTCGTAATAATAGCTGCAAGAACAGTACAAGCTGGTGACAAAAATCTTTTCTGCTCCCTCCTATTCTCAGCCACTAGTCTATACTTAATCCTGAACTGCCAGGCTAACACAAAACAACTTAGCAGTCACCTCTAAGGCTCTATTCCAAAGGAAAGAACTGGCAAAACCACCTCTGAGTATTGCTTGTGTAAGAAAACGCTATGAGATCCATGGGGTCACCATAAGTCTACAGGCAACTTGAAGGCACGCACAATGCCAAACAAATGTTTCTAAGACACTAGTGAGAAGGACCTTGCCTACTACATCAAATAAATTAGCAGTTTCCAAACTGTGGTTCTCCATATGTAATTGGAATCTAAATCCCAGAATCTTTAAACACTAGCTATGGTATTCTTTTGAGTGACTCATAATCATACTGCCAATACTGCAACAAAATCACTCATGGAAGTGACAGTATGACTGTAATGGACAGAGCAATCCTATATGGAGTCAGGGAAGAACGGAATGGCAAATGTACTCCTGGGTTCAAACTCCTGCAGGCTTAGAGTATGTGCTTTTGATAAGAGTTTCAGCTCAGTGGGTATTCTGCCCTTTAACATCAACCAAAGGTAATGGGAATATTTGTTTTCCTTCTCAAATTTAAGGTGGTATAGCTAAGGAGTCTGGACAAAGACCCAACTCTGGATTCATTAATTCAAAGTTAGACCCCTTGTTCTAGTGACCTTATCAGATGGACCAAATTTGGTGGTGCATGCTGGTTATACTCCACTTTTGACATGGAATCTGCTGGCTCTCATCCCACAATGCACATCTACTTCCAGTGGGGCTCCATAGCAAAAGTGAAGAGGAACCGGTGTGGGCATTGGCAACAATTGGGGGGGGGGGAGATGGGTAGCGGATGAGTCCCCCCATGGGAAAGGGTAAGAGGGAAGCCGGGTGATGCGAGGCTTAGGACGATGGGTTCCCCGTGCCCCCAGCCAGTCTCTGACGGATTTGCCATTATCCACGGCGAATCCGGTGGCTAATATGATAATCATAGAATCATAGAGTTGGAAGAGACCTGATGGGCCATCCAGTCCAACCCCCTGCTAAGAAGCAGGAAGATTATGTTCAAAGCACCCCCAACAGATGGTCATCCAGCCTCTGTTTCAAAGCCTCCATTGGAGGAGCCTCCACCACACTTTGAGGTAGAGAGTTCTACTGCTGAACTTCCCAGTCAGGAAGTTCTTCCTAATGTTCAGGTGGAATCTCCTTTCCTGTAGTTTGAAGTCATTGCTCCGCGTCCTAGTCTCCAAGGCAGCAGAAAACAAGCTTGTTCCTTCCTCCCTCTGACTTCCCCTCACATTATACATGGCTAGGCTATCATGTCTCCTCTCAATCTTCTCTTCTGCAGGCTAAACATGCCCACCTCTTTAAGCCACTCCTCATAGGGCTTGTTCTCCAGACCTTTGATCATTTTAGTCACCCTCCTCTGGACACTTTCCAGCTTGTCAATATCTCTCTTGAATTGTGGTGCCCAGAATTGGACACAGTATTCCAGCTGTGGTCTAGCCAAGGCAGAATAGAGGGGTAGTCTGACTTCCCTGGAACTAGACACTATACTCCTATTGATGCAGACCAAAAACGTATTGACATTTTTAGCTGCAGCATCACATTATTGGCTCATGTTTAACTTGTTGTCCACAAGGACTCCAATATCTTTTTCACACGTACTGCTCTCGAGCCAGGCGTCCCCCATTCTGTACCTTTGCATTTCATTTTTTCTGCCTAAGTGTAGTATCTTGCATTTGCATTTCCCTGTTGAACTTCATTTTGTTAGTTTTGGCCCATCTCTTTAATCTATTAAGATCAGTTTTAATTCTGCTCCTGGCTTCTGGAGTATTGACTATCCCTCCCAACTTGGTGTCATCTCCAAACTTGATGATCATGCCTTCTGACCCTTCATCTAAGTCATTAATGAAGATCTTTGCTATCCAGTCTCTTCTGGCAAATGTCACCTGATAAGCTAGGACAGCTCTGTGGAATCATAAAATGATAGGGTTGAAATAGACCACATCCAGTCCATCTCCTGCCATACAGGC
This sequence comes from Anolis sagrei, assembly GCF_037176765.1. Classification (NCBI taxonomy): domain Eukaryota; kingdom Metazoa; phylum Chordata; class Lepidosauria; order Squamata; family Anolidae; genus Anolis; species Anolis sagrei. The sequence continues at coordinate 138,303,597 of NC_090021.1, read as the reverse complement.
ATGCACAATCAAAGCACTCCCAACATATAGCCATCCAACCTCTGTTTTAAAGCTTCCAGAGATGGAGATTGCACTACATTCTAAGGTTGCATATTCTACTGTCAAACAGCTCTTTCTGTCATTATTTTTTATTAATATTTTTTTCCTGGTGTTTATCCTGGTTTTTCCTGGTGTTTATCCTGGTTTATAGAGCAGTGGTTCTCAACCTGTGGGTCCTCAGATGTTTTGGCCTTCAACTCCCAGAAATCCTAACAGCTGGTAAACTGGCTGGGATTTCTGAGAATTGTTAGATTGAGAACCCCTGTTCTATAGCAACAGAAAACAAGCTTGTCCCCTTTTCAATGTGACATCCTTCCAAATACTTAAACATGGAACCCATGTCCCTTTTCAGCCTTCTTTTCTCCAAGCTAAACATACTCAGCTCCCTCTGCTGCTCATAAGGCTTAGCTTCCAAATGTTCTGACTTGTCAACATCCTTTTTGAATTGTAGCGCCCAGAACTGGACACAGTATTCCATGTTGTGGTGACCCCCTACATATATAATTGTTTCCATTGCTACTTAATAACTGGAATTTTGCTACTGTTGTAAATTGTCATGTAAATATCTGATATGCAGGATGGATTTTTATTCAGTGGACCAAATTTGGCCCAAATACCCAATACGCCCACATTTGAATACTAGTGGGGTTGTGGGGGGATTGAATCTGTCATTTGGGAATTGTAGTTGCTGGAATGTATACTTAGCCTACAATCAAAGAGCATTCTGAACTCCACCAATGATAGAATTGACCCAACTTGGCACACAGAATTCCCATGACCCACAGAAAACCCTGGAAGGGTTGGGTGGGCATTGACCTTGAGTTTTGGAGTTGTAGTTCACATACATCCAGAGAGCATTGTGGACTCAAACAATGATGGATCTGGACAAAACTTGGTACGAATACTCAATATGCCCAAATGTGAACACTGGTGGAGTTTTGGGGAAATTGACCTTGACATTTGGGAGTTGTAGTTGCTGGGATTTATAGTTCACCTACAATCAAAGAGATTCTGAATCCCAACAATGATAGAATCGGGCCAAACTTCCCATGATCAACAGAATTACTGTGTTTTCTGACGGCCTTTGGTGACCCCTCTGACACCCCCTCACAACCCACCCAGGGGTCCCGACCCCCAGGTTGAGAAACACTGATCTATGCTATACTCTTATTTGTCCAGCCTTGAATTGTATTGGCTATAAATAGAAGAAACTGATTAATTAAAAATTCTCAATGCTCCATATTTTGACCAGATGCCTGAAGGAATCAAATGTTCCCCTTTCTTTCATTTTAAAATTATTATTAATTTCTTTGACTTGGCAAATCTCTTTTGGGAAAATGTTCTGAAGTGTGTGTTCTGAACTTATTCATTTGTTTGTTCCCAGATTCATTCAACTGTTTCTGATAAACTGATACATCGTTAAAATGCTCAGCTGAAATGGTAAATTAATTTTAAAAAATGGAAATAGCGTGTGAAGAATGAGGAGAACGACATAAGGAGTCTGTTGCCGGAAGCAGGGGGAGGGACGAGTGAGGAAGAGTTTATAGCCGAGAAAATAGTAAGGTTCCAAGAAAAGAAAAATGCAGATCCAAAGTTAAGAAAAAAAATCGGTCTGATAAATCAGGATATGACATAGTCACTAGTGGTTAAAAAAACTGTATCCCTAAAAGTGAAATCTGTAGAACATGCTTGGATATTGCATTACTAAATATGCTGTGGAAAAATCACTCCAAACTGGCAGAGGATTAGCTGAACTAATTGCCTTGATTCTAAGATAACATGAAATCCTCACATCATAACAGATGTCATCACCTTACAACTGAAATTCCCAGCAGAAGGCTAAGAGACACCATCTGTGACAGGAAATTTCATATTTGAAAATTATGGCCGTAAAAGGACTGAGATATCATTTAGCCTGTTGGCTATGGTTTTTTTAATGTAAAAGTTGCTAAATAAAATTCAGCAGTTTATGAAATTAAAACGACAGAGAAACAAACTTGGGACAGTTGATCTGAAAGTGTGCTGCTAGGCTTGTTAATTATAATACTGCCTGACTGCCCCTTATGACAGTCCAATTACTTTTGTAACTGTTCCACAGTGGTGTGTGTGTGTGTGTGTGTAGTTCTAAGTCTATGATCCCAAAGCTCTTGGGGGGCTTAATGTCCCCACAGAGGGTCTTTGAAGGCTTGAAGAATGCTCAGTCTTCCCCCTTCTATATGAGAGGGGCCACAGAACAGAAACCAAGGTAATGATTGGCTGGCTGGGCCTGTGCATTGCCTGACACATGGATGTTCAGCTGTGGGGAGAAGGCAGGATTATCTGCTGAGCATATCTGCAATTGCGTTGTTGTAGGTTTTTCGGGCTATATGGCCATGTTCTGGAAGCATTCTCTCCTGACTTTTCAACTGCATCTATGGTAGGCATCCTCAGAGGTTGTGAGGTCTGACCTCACAACTTCTGAGGATGCCTGCCATTGGTGCAGGTGAAACATCATGAGAGAATGCTTCTAGAACATGGCCATACAGCCCAAAAAACCTACAACCACCCAGTGATTCTGGCCATGAAAGCCTTCAACAAGACATGTCTGCAATTCATCCGCTGTGTCAGATAGTGAGGGTGGGATGCTACTGCCACCATGTTGCCCCTTCACGGTCTGACAGGGCTGCTAGTTGGTCTGGGAAATGGAGATTGGTTGGTCTGGGAAATGGAGATTGGTTGGTCTAGGAAAGGGAAGCAGCCATGAATTCAGTGACAGCCATGGACTCAGAATGAAGTGCATGGTAGGACAGTGAAAAGGCCAGAAAGATAAAGCAGGTTATGATGTACCAGGCAGCTCAGCCTAGATGGAGAGGGCAAGCAGAAGTGGGAGGATGCATGGTGAATGCCTCACCACACCTGCTATGTTTCTCCTTCTGCTGCCCTTTCCCTTTCTGCTCTCTCTACCTAAAGTTGTGCATCCTGACTGTAGGGACAGTGAAAACTCAGTGCCTGGCACTGCATGCCTAAAGATAGATAGAAAGATTGATCTATAGATAGATGATAGACAGATATTTAGCTGTCAGGCCAGGTGGAGTTGCTGTGCCACCCCCAAATGCATGTTGCTACTGCTGTTGGAACTACCCTCCAGTTCTAATTAGCCAAGGAATAGGAGGGAGAAAAAAGAAATATGTGTCTCTGTGTTGTCTTTACATGTGTGAGAGATATTTCCTTGCTCACTCTCCACCATCACCTGGTAGAGGATCCCTTTCTTCCATCTCCAGCTTGTTCAATTCACAGCTCGTTGCAAACTCATATTACGTGTGCACAATTACAACTCCTGGTGGTTTTGCAACTGTGAACAAGACATCACCACTACAACTCTGACTATTAAAGACATACATCTCCCCAGAAGGTAGTAGCAAATCCCTGTCGCTCCCTTGACCCACTTGTGGTCTGTTGAGGGCTGTGTCATTCCATTGTCCCCAGTGGCATACAAGGAAAGATGGCCAACATGCAGTAGGTGAGAGACAAAAAAAAATCTCACATGGTATACATGCATGCTGGTGAGCAGGGTAGAAGTTAATAATGGATCCAAATTAACTCTATGTCTTTCTTTTCCTTCCTCTTTCACTTTTTCATAGCTCTAATTTTCATTAATATTGCTTTTATCTTATCATTTGAGCCATTTATCTCTCATGTTGACCCTCCCTTTGATTCCTTGAGGTCATATGGGCAGCATTCTCCGCCTCCTCTATATCCTCCTCCCTAAATCTTCAGAGCCAGGGAATTTCTGAAGGCCCTGCTCCAGGGACCTTCCTGCCTTAGGCTTTGCTCCAGGGGTACAGGGAGGCATGCGAAACTGGATCTCTCCCTCTGCCAGTGGCTCCAACTCACCAGAGTTTAGGAGGTAACCTGCCTGCAGAGGGGAGTGACAATTATGAATTACCACCCTGGGGTGGCGTCAACTCTAATGATGTTACTGGTGTATATGTAATGGGTGAATAACAATAGAATGCATTAGATGGCAGCAGTAGAAGAGAAAGAACCTGGATAATTCTGAAAGTATGTGATTCATTAACTAGTTAGATGCAGGTGCAGCCAGCCAGCTTGAGCTTTGCCTTGATTCCTTTCACATGGCTTCTTCATTGTGAGGAAGAGGAGGGTTATGCAGTTGAATGACTGTGGAGCAGCCATATAACAGAGTCAAGGCAAAGGCTGATTGGCTGTTTTTCCAGGTATATTATTCTTAAACTTACATTTATATGGAATCATTCTAATGAAAATATTGTAATAGGACTGTTTGCATTTACTTATTTCTTCCTTTTCTCGAATTTTGAAGACTCTTGAGAAGCAATTTTAAATACATTTTTTAAAAATAATATTTATTGCAAGTTCAGTAAAAACTAAAAACAGAAATAATACATTGAAAGAGGGGGAACAATATAATCAAAGAAAATCTTTGATTATAATCTTTTCTTTTCTTTCTTTTTCTATTTTAAATACATATTTGATGAACTTTAGGATTTTTAAATCGCCAGGGATCTCTGGCAGCAAAATATATCTAAAGGAAGTTCCTAGTAAAGAAAAGGTTAAGAACCACTTGGTATTATGTCATGCTTATTTGGGATTCATACTAACTGTCGTGACCATAGTTTTCAATGTGTGACTTCTTTCTTTACTAAGATCTATTTCAGCATTAGGAATGACAGGAAAAAAGATTGATTGGTTGAAACCATGATTCAAGTTTCACTGCAGGGAAGTAAGCAACTTGAGTTATGAAGATTTATTAGCAGACTTGTTATTTAAGTTTCTAATACAAACCATTACTTCTCAATAAAAAAAGCTCTCAGTATAAATGCTCCTAATGCTTTACTACACAAAATGGATGATCAAAGAAAAAAGGCAGCTATAATTTAGTTTGTACCCTTCTCGTCCTAGGTATTAATACAATTATATTATATTTTCCTCTGACACCAAAGTAACATTGTATTTTATTAAGTCTGGGGAACCATACATTATACACTGTGTCATTATATGAGTTGGTGTATGACCTAAAAAGTTACAATTGGCTTGTTACTCATATATTCCATGAATTATCTTCTTTTAGATTTTATTTCTCACACAAAGAAAACATTTGTCCCTCTACATTTGTGGGGTTTGACTTTTGTGGATTTGATTATTATTTTTTCTATGTCCTCCAGTGCAGCTCGACTAGAAATTGACTGTAGGGTGCAACTACACTGTAGAATCAATACAGTTTTACATAACTTTAACTGATTTGGCCCCACACTGTGGAATTATGGGTCATCAGCCTTCTCTGCCAGAAAGTGCTGGTGCTTCACCAAACTATAAATCCCAGGATTCCATAGCATTGATCCAGAACAGTTAAAGAACTGCATTAATTCTACAGTGTAGATGTACCCATAGGACCACGCTGGAGAACTGAAATATCCCTACAGAGGGGTTCTACAAGTTACATATAGTTTTTTTAAATAAAAAAAGTCATTCTCTTTTAAAGTCTTGTGCCCCTAACATCAGTGAGGGTAAAGGCCTGACTGTACTTTCACTACGTAAAGCTGTGATAAACTTTGAAGTGTTGATGCCCTCCACTCCCTCTAGCTATGCCCTACAATGTCCAATTATCTTTGTTGACCCTGATTTCCCTCCCTTGCACCCCCTCTCTCACAGACACACACTCAGGGGTGGCTCAACCCATTACGCAAAGTAAGCATTTGCAGTATAGTTGATTTTGCCCAGGGGCGCTCTTGAGGGAAAATAGACCTTGACATATGCGAGTTGTAGTTACTGGGATGTATAGTTCACCTACAATCAAAGAGCATTCTGAACTCCACCAATGATGGAATTGAACCAAATATGCCACACAGAACTCCCATGATGAACAGAAAATATATATCAGTGATTGGTGGTGGGCGCCAAAATACTGTTTGCTTACCATTGAAAATTACCTAGGGCCACCTCTGCACACACTCACACATGTAGACACACACAGAGAGCTCAGAATAATCTACTGTGGTTGTGACAGTCCATTGTTGAAGATTGCTACTCAGCTCCAAGGGCATAGAGAAACCTGAGGAGTAATGGCGGCAGATGAGGTCACTAGCATTTCTAATCACTAAATATCTGTCTCTTGCACTTTATCATTGTCCCTGCCCTCTAGTTGTATGACTCTTATTGACTTCACCCTTCTAGCCCAACTTATCAGCTGGCTCTTGCACTTTCCACCAGCCCTGTCCTTGCAACTGTATTGCACAAGTTCCTGCCTCACCCCTTATCTCAGTATATGGCCAGTGTGTTAGGCTGTTTTTTGATAACTTTGTTTTATGATGTTTATGATGTTTGTATATGTAAAAAAAAAGTGTTATATTTGACTGGGCCCATTCCCATGTAAGCTGCCCCGAGTCCCTTCAGGGAGATGGTGGCAGGATGAAGGCTGGTATATAGCATCTGTTCTGTATCGCACATACTAGAGTTGATAGGGGGAAACTGATGCCAATTTTTGGAATCAGCGGGACAAATATGCTCAGAAACAGGCCTAACATTTGAAGCACTAAAATGTGTATTGGCTAGTATTTTCAAACACTACTGGTTTATGATAAGACTCACAAGGGCTATCAAGTCCAATCCCCTGCCATTCAGGAACACAGTCCTCCTGAGAGATGCTTATCTATCTTCTGTTTAAAGATGCCCAAACAAAGAGGGTCCAATGACAAGCAAAAATAGCTAATATTTTTCTGTTGTTCTCAAGAGGAACCCCTTCTTTCATAAATAAAAGCAACCCAGTGCAAAATTGAAATCTTAATATCACGGTATTTTAACAAAAAGAACATTTTGGTTGAAAGGGTGCAATGTGCATAATGCATAATGGATATATAGCCCTCTAACTGGTGGAGATGACAGAATAACAGAATTTAGGAATCATTGATGATGAACAGAGTGGTGCATAATGTTTCTTGTTTTTAGTATCTAGTTGTAAACATAATTTTACTTTTTCAATATTATTCAAAGGGAAATAGTATTAAAATATGGGCTTATGAGAGTCATTTCTGTATCATTTTTTAAAAATCACTTTAAAAGACACCCCCATTTTCTTCTAATATTAAGCAATTCAGAAGTGTTTCCTTAAGACTGAAGGTGGTTGTAAGAGGTACATTTCATCTCAAGGATGGAAATAACTGTTATCAACAAAAGCAATGCATTTCTTAAGCAGAAAGCAGACTTTTCTGAAGAATACTGATCCAAAGAAGGAATTAATTGGTTTCATGGTAATTCCTCTTATCTTTGCCAGCCATTAAAGAAGTCTGGATTGCACACAAATTCATTTTGGATCCTCCCATTCCACTTTTTGGTAAAGTAACAGAGTAGAATAATTTTATAACCCCCAAATAGACAAACTGTTTAGCTGTCAAGAAAAAAAAGGAAAACAAAACATAGAAAAAGAAAAGAAAAAAGAGTTTGTAGCAGTCACAATAGCTTACTGTAAATACATTCTTTCCATGAAAATTGTCTGGATACTGTCACTGAACTGGACAGAACTATGACGATCACCCATTTGTGAGTTTCAAGATGCTATAATAATGATTTAGTAAATAAGATTGAGATTTTTTGTCCCAAAGTTCTTTTTTTTTCATTGTAAAAATTATTCCCTATGGACAGTGGACACAAAAGTATCTTACATATTCATGCACTCTGGTACTGCAAACATGTATGGTGATCATGCTGAACTGCCAAAGGCTTTGAGGGCACTGAGGACAAGATACGTCTCCTGTTTATGCAATTAAGCATAACACACACAGCATTTTAAAACAACAGTCTCTTTGGTGGTTTCATGACATTGAATCAAGAACTGGGTCACAAAAATTAGAGAAATGCTCTACTCAGAAGATAACTGTGTTTTGATCCCTGTATTAGACCAGAAAATGAAAAATTCCACACCAAGAATGAGGAACAGATGGCATTTTTTAAAAAATGTCTATCTTATTTAGGGATGTTAGCATATCCTGAAGTATTTGTTTGACTTGTATGAGTCAAGCTTGTGCCTGTGTCCACTTTCTTTTATCAATTCCATACACCAAAGGAAAAGCCTGGAATGTATTGAGGATGTAAATCCATGCTTTTGTTCTTACATGTGAGACTGAGAGACTTCCCTCCTTGCCTGTGAGACAGTGAGATACTTTCTATTGGCCTCAATTAGAGATGTAAAGCTTTGTAAATCTCATTTCTGTAAGAAAAGAATGAATAATGTTAGCATTTTTCTCCTTGCTATGAGAAAGTAATCCAAACTGCACATTTTTTGAAAACTATTCACAATGTGATGCATATTCTTGGAAAGGGGCTTTATATGCAGTAAACAATATTGATATACAGGGGAAAAAACTAGTTTTCTGCACAGGCACATTACTTTCTGCTAAGGAATTTCTGTTTTTTGTTAAAGAAAGCCCCATACGTTTAACTCTCAACTAGAAGGATTCCTCATGCCAACATTTTCCATGATCCAAGAAATTCTTTGTAATCCTTTTAAATATAATTTACATCTCTTTTTTCATTTAGGGAACAATGTCTGAACTATTTCATCTATTGCACAACTTTTAGATAGAAAGAATATGTTAAAAATTAAATTTAAATTGAGAGTTGAGAAAAGGTGATGACAAAAATCCTGGACTGATAACAATTTCTGCAGCTTGGGACTGATTTTGCACAAAAATTACATGTGGCTGTTTCATGCAGGAAACAGTTTTCAATGTGCAGGAAACCCCATTTTCTATGAGGAAAATAGTATTTTAACACAGAAATATTAATTCCTGTGCAAAAACTGCTGTTTCTGCGTAGAAAATGCTGTAATTGGGGATTTATGCCATGTAAAGTACATAAATACATGCTTTACATAGAAACCATCATTTTCTTCAAAGAAATTAATATGTCATCATTTGTACATATATTATTTTTGTATGTTATTTTTCCTATGTTATTTTTCCTACAGTATGTTATTTTTCCTACAGTATGTTATTTTTCTTACAGAAAATGATTTCTGTGCAAAACAACCACTTGTGACTTTTGCACACAAAAAATTGAATTGCAAATAGTATTTGAAAAACATTCTTATAGCAGGAAGAAAATTGCTGATTGCTATATTTGAAAAGAGGCTTCGTGTAGAATTAGATATCTAAAAGTTAGTACTGTGAAGAGATGTGCCACAGCACCTGTTTCTCCCATTTCATCAGTTCATTCCTCCCCCCATAATGGACCCAGAGAGTGGAAACAGATATCCGCCCTCTCAATTTCAAGAGGCTCCCTAAAAATGGATTGGGGCCCCACCAAAAGCTGGGACATGAAGCAGGTCAGGGTTTATCCCAAATGCACATATCTACTATACAGGTAGGTAGAAGCTACTGGCACCTAGAAATAACCCATTCTTAGGTTCTTGTGGGTTTTTTTGGGCTATATGGCCATGTTCTAGAGGCATTTTCTCCTGACGTTTCGCCTGCATCTATGGCAAGCATCCTCAGAGGTAGTGAGGTCTGTTGGAATTAGGAATATGGGTTTATATATCTGTGGAATAACTGGGGTGGGGCAAAGAGCTCTTCTCTGCTGGAGCTAGGTGTGAATGTTTCAACTGACCACCTTCATGGCCATATAGCCCGAAAAAACCCACAAGAACCTAGTGATTCCAGCCATGAAAGCCTTCGACAATACATTGAACCCATTCTTATTTTCTATATAACATCTGTCTTCCTATAGGATCATTTACAGATTCTATTTTATGTTCCTATAAAGATGACCTAAAGATTATTGTTATCTTTATTCTTATTATTATTTATATAGTTATTTATTTCCCAATTTGGGAAAATTAATTTTTAAAATTTGGTTTCCTAAAGCCTCTCAAGTTATCTTGTCTTGTCTCATCTAATCCCATTTTTGAGGCTTTATGATCTGTCCTTGCAAAAATGTGGAGTTTGTTTCCAAAAAGTACCAAAACCATCTGAAAAAAATGTTACAGAAATAAAAAAACATGTGCTTAGGCTACGCGCTCTTTTGCTGCAAAATGCAATTTTCCAAGCCCTGTACCAAAGGGGTTTGATACATTTTGATAATTTTGATAGGTACACAATATTCTACTCCTAGCTAAAAATATGCTGCTACCTATAACTCACTTTTCAACTTTTTTGGATTTGGTACCTTTTGGAAACAAACTCCACCATTTTCTATAGGTGTGTGTGTATATAGGTGTGTGTAGAAAATGTTGGAGTTTGTTTCCAAAAGGTACCAAATCCAAAAAAGTTGAAAAGTGAGTGAAGGGCTTTAGGAAACCCATTTTTAAAAATTAATTTTCCTGAGAAAATCCTGTTGTCCACAAAAGCTAATGTTGAGTAAGATGTGTTAATTTTCAAGGTGTATTGCCAGGCTACTCATTCTTGCTTTTGCACTTTCCTTCCTAAGAAATGTTTACAAAATGCACTTGAAGTAGGAGAGACCACCTAAGAGATAAATAAAATCAGCTAACCTGCTTACCCTTCCATTTGGTGTACCTTTCAGTGCTGTCATTTATTACCTGTCAAATTAAAGGCAACGGTAGTGTCTGCTGGCTTGGAGAAAATCTAGAAATCAATTGCGAGAAGGGCTTTAGACCTATTTAAGGGCCACAGAGTCACACCAGCATGCAAAATAATTAGATGCGTTTATCTTCAGAGAGAAAGCTGCTTAAATTGAGCTGCATTTCCTATTTCTGGGCCCATTTTGAGTAGCGATATTGAGTTACCACATTATTCATAGGGCCAATTAAAATGCTTCTTTCGTGATAGTCATACAACTTGGCTGAAAACTGTGTAAGATTTTTTTCTCCCTCCCTCTCCATCTCCAAGCATCTAACTGGAGTAGTAATCGTGGCTTGCTAACACTGATCTTCCATTTCATTTTGAGTCTCAGATGTTTTAATTTGTTTACATTTGTACCTAGCTCTTTAAATAGGCAACTGCTGAAAAGGATAGGCAAACATATTTTTACTAGCTCATATCTTGACAATTATGAAGTTGCATGAGGTGGTTTGGTTCTTAAAAGCTTTCTATGTGAGCAACTTGCAGTGAAAGTATTTCAAACCTATATCGCAAGGATGGATCTAATTTACAGTTGGCTGAGATGTTGAGTGGAGGGATCTCTCTCTCTCTCTCAAACATATTGAGGCTGCCTCAGGGCAGGCTACCATTAGGCAGAGTGAGGTTGATGCCTCAGGCACCACATTTTGGGTGGCATGCGAGGGCAACAAAATATTAGTCATTTAATTTGCTGTGGTATTTTTGCTGCTATAGATGGGGAAACATGCTTGAGGATTTTCTGCTCCAGGTGGCAAAATAATTTGACTAGCTTTGGAGACTGTGCACTTTGACTTAAGAGGGTGCCATTTACAACTCTGCCGCAGGCACAAAAATGTTGGGTCAACACTGAGCAGCCATATAGCAAGCCACATAATTCATCCATCTTGATCTGCAGTGGATATTTTGAGTAGAGCTGTTGCCTACAGCACGCATTCCCACCTCTGCTAGGTGCAATTCCACCTCTTCCCATCCTTTTAGTGGTATCACCCAAACAACATCCTGCCAGATTGCAATGTTGAGCAGTTTACATAGAAGAAAAGTACTGCTACCAGGCAAGGCTATGGTGCATCCATACTTGTGACTTTAAATCTATCATCTTCAATGCCCATAGTTCTCCTATTCAAACAAAAGATGCCAGTCTTGCTTGTTTTCTTGTTTGCTTACTTGAAACAGATTTCAAAACCTCTTTGTAACACTATTTCCCTCTCTTTTTGAACTCATATTTTATTTGGCAGATGAAGTTCAAAGCTCCCAGTTCTTGTTCTGTCCTACAAATAAGTTATAATCTAAGCACATGTAGCTGAAAGAATCATATTTTCTTTCTGTATTCACCTATGTATCCATTTCCTTTGATTTCTTTCTGTAGTATTTTTTTTTATTTTTTTGCAGAGTGAAGGTCTGTTTTCTAGAGATGTAATTTTTATTAACCTTTTTTCCTGTAGCATGGACCAGATTATAAACATGTTTCCCCACTGCAAAAACTTTGAAATGAGATGTTTTGGATGCACAATGATGTTATCATCTGAGATCTCCAAAGGATTCCTGGGACACAGCTATGAAAATATAGATGGATCTTTTGATGTCACTCTTCTCCTGTAAAGACAAAGCCATATCAGGAGAATAGAGGTAGCTGAAGATCATCTGATTATGTTTTGTGAGTCCTTCAGAAGTCCAGCTAGCAGAATGTTGAGACTATCCTTAGCTGCCCTTCACCCACCTCGTAAAGTCCATGTAGTAGCTGGAGGGAGGGTAGAGAACATGAAAATAGATTCTCTGGGATCTGTGAGTAGTTGGGAGGCTCTGCCTGGCTATGCTATGCCTTTTTACCAGAGTCAGGGCTTTGGCCAGGATTCTTGCCTTTGCAATTTACTGAGACACAAAACTTGGTTTTACTGCCCCTTTAACATTATATAAATATTTCCATCCTTGCTTTCCTCCTGTACCCCTTCAAGCATCATGTCTACTGGTGACTATATATGCAATTGATGGATCAGTCAATGAACCAATTATTGGTGGAAACATGAAGAATGAATCTGAATCCTCTCTGTTTACCACATCTTTCTTCTACTTGTGTTAGTGGCACTTGTCATCCAAAGAAGTGCCCATTAGATTCCTCTGTACATCACTTTTGGGGAAATATTGGGCAAATTGAGCCAGTGATCATTTTTGCAACCTTGCTGAAGCATCATACAGACTCTTAAAACATAATAAACCAGTATTTATCAGCTCCAAGAAGATGCCAAACTGTACTAGTGGAACTTTTGGAAGATTTTGGGACAATACAGTTTTGCAACAATAGTGACAAAAAATGTGCTCCCCTATCATGGGGGAGCACAGTTATGGACCAGACGGCAGGAAAATAGTGGGAGAAGACCTTTCCTCCCCTAATCTCACCTTGTTGAACAGCTCCAATAGCTTGAATGCAAACACACCTCTTTTTATGAAGTATCTAAAATGTTGTAGAGATACAGAAATTTTGTAGTGAAAAGGGATAATTTGTTGGTTGCCCCCTATTACATTTTCACCAGGGGTTAAGATTAATGGCCCTCAAAGAACATCCTATATATACAATCTTCTATAAATGCACTTCTGAAGAAATAGGATATAGATAAATATGAACTGAAAACCTCAGCTATTCTTGTGTGGTCTAATTCAAAATTTGCACTGCGCAAAATCCAGAAAAGCTAAACAAAACCTTTTCTATGTGATGAGGATCAAATCCTTCAATGAATATTCACTTTCAGAAAGAAAATAAAAAACTTCAACTGACACATTGACATCAATAGTCACTTTGAATCAAGCTTCGGACTTTTACATGGCTTTGATTTAGATCTGGAACACATGTTACCCCTGCAAATGGGTTGCTATTTTAAGCTGTATCCCTGTGGCAAGAGTAATGAATTATCTGGCTGTTAGAAGTCCAAGATCTTGCATACATGTCAAAGGATATGATAGATGGCAATTCAACTGCTTTTGGTTTTCTGTATATTTAATATATAGAATGCAATTTTTTGTATATTTAATACTTAGAGAACCAAAGAAGTATGCAATCAAAGGTGACATGTTATTCAGAGTTTGGAAGCTAGAGGCATTGGAATCTCATTCTGTTTTACTTGACATGACAACCAGTGAAGGGTAAGAATTTAGTTTGGCTGTTGAATAGCAACTTTCTGAGCTTTGTACATTTCTTCATTCATTTGATAGAAAAAACTTGAGATTTTGAAAATGTCAGATTTAAGAAAAATTGACAGATTCACCAATGCAAGCAGAGAACAGGTTCCTTCTCAACTCCTTGACAGGATCTTCATCTTGCAGGGACACCACAGTTGGCATATATGTAAAACTGAATTGGACCAGTGCAAATGGGTGAGAATGTTGTTGGGCAAAAAGTGGCAAATTATTGTCACAAATTGGAAAGAAATGACTAGAGGTTTTTTCTTAATGGACTGGAAACTGAACAATTAGTCACACTCCCAGTAACTTTTCTTTATGAGTTGGTTCTGAACCTTTAGAAACAATCTGTCACCAGCAGTATCAACATCAGCAGTGAGAATAATGTGGTCTAACAAAAATAAACAATTCAGGAAGGGGGGGGGGACAGGAAACATTTCCCAACTCCAAAAGTTGACCAGATGGATTAATTTTCAGAATGTATTGATTCTGTTGGAACTGTATCCTGAGCAGATACCAGCACATTATTTAAGGGATGGATTTAGAATTTGATTTTAGGATTTGATTTTGAATATTTCATCATCCTTATATATCCAGGAATTTAAAATTAGTCATAACTTTGGATCAGGTAGTTAAGACAAGTATTGAGAATGCTATTTCCAGGGATAGGATAGGCAACTCCCTTCACCCTCTATTCACAACCTGAGGTGTAATGCCAATGGAAGGATTATTTCCCATTATAGGATTATTTCCCATTTTTCCTATCCTAGTTGGTGGTCGATGATGTGCTCTTCTTTTGTCCAAATTTTGCTGCTTGATGTAAGAGCTGTGAGTTCCACTGGGTCAGTATCAGACCTATTGATGTTTGGAAGGGTGAAATAGTGAGGGTCATTTGCTTGTTCTTAGCTCCTAGAACCCAAAAGAAGAAGGTGTTTTTTTAAAAATAACCCATATTTTGCAGGTGGCACCACATGGAAATTTCACATCCAAGTTTGTCCATCATCACTCCATATGGCTCTTGCTAATCCATTGTTAAGGTAATATGCTTTGCAAGTGTGTAGCCGCCATTATTTCATTATAATGGAGCTCACTCAGTGACAACATGGAGCTTCTGGTTGTGTCTTTGAAACTACCAACATAAAAAGTTGAATTACTGTATTTTGTTCCCTTATTGCACATTAAAATGTTGCTGAAAAGATGCCCCTATGAAACCATACTGAAACAAAAGTTATAGTGTATGCATAAGAAAATGGAAATAAAACTACAAGTTTATATTTTGACATCAGTGAGATAAATGTTCATCTAAGAAATTCTATAATATATTCAAAGAATTCGTTTTTCTTAGAAGCAAAGCTTTTTTTGTTGGTGATACTGAAATTAATGTGTGTCTTACAATCAATGGAATCTTACAAATGAAATATAGTATTTGATGAAAGGAAGGATTCTCTCTAGGCCATGAGATTTGGAGGATAGGGAAGGAGACCTTTCTTGGTGCTTGGCAAGGAGGTGAGGCCTTATTTTAAATCATGGGACATGGGGAAAGCATGTTAGGTTGATTTTCCAACTTTTGGTTTTTTCTCAAGACTTAAGTGTTTTGCCTGAAAAAGCTGTGGAGGAGATCAGGGTGAAAGTTTAAATAGTTTAAATAATGTGGTTCTTACTCAACCCAATCTCTGGTGTCAGGAAATTTGCTGTTTCTGCACAGAAAATGCTGTTTTCTACACAAAACAAACCAGGTATGAATTTTGCACAGATGAAGTCTTGAATTGTGAATAAGCTGCAGAAATTGGTTTTCAATACTTTCTTAAAGTGGGGAAAAATGTTAAAATTACTCACAGCAACTAAATAAAGGGATTGCATGCCTACTGTTCACCTGAGCTCTTATTCCTTGTAAAATCCTGGCAGTCTGTAAAGGAGAATTCTTGTTCCAGAGCTGTAAACCAGAGTTTATTTTTCTATAAAACTCATTCATACTTTAAATAGCTCCCTGTTGCTCATCTCCAGTCACTGATTGAAGATAAGGCCAGAAGGATAAAAATATAATTAGTCATAGTGCCCTATTTGTTATGCAGGGGAGAAAAAAAAATAAGAGTAGAGTATGGGCTATGTTAAATCAAAAGCCAATTATGAATTTGATAAAATATCCCAGTGGATTAACACAACACTTTATTCTTAATGTATTGTTTCCAAGCACTTGATTAAACTCTTAACAAAAGTACCTTTTGCTTGCGACATCTTCGCCTTTTCTTTCCAAAATGTTTGATGAACTCAAGACACATTATTGCTACTATATATCATCTTCATCCTCAGGTTTTTATACTACTTCAAATATCTCACAGTATCTGAATGTAGATAGTGTTCTTGAAACTACTATACTGGCATGTGAAAAAAAATCCCACTTTTTCTGTATTGTAGCTGCTTTTAATGTATTTTGTGTGTGGAATTTGAAAAAGACACAAAAAGGTCATACCACCCATAGTTCTTTCACAAATTTGATATTTTTTTATTTCAGGTATTATTCAGGTTTAATTAAACACAGACACTGATGTCCCAGTATACTTTCTTCGAGTGCTTTTGAACATTTTTAAAGTGCTTTGAAAGTCTGCTAGAAGACTTTAACTCTCTTTTTATTGTTTAGGCCTTATTCCTTAAAGAAATCTTAATAAGGCCTGTCTATGCCTTATTTAATGCAGTTCGAAGATAGCTTCAAACTCCGGTGGCAAGACATTGAATGTCCATGAAAGAGCTTAAAAGAGAGCCCTTAATGTACATTAGTGCTTTGAGGATTGTATAATAAATATCCAGGCCTCAAACTGTGTAATCATTTGCATAGTCAATCCACTTTCTCAAATACTGGTTTGAAACTGCATTAAATGGTCAGTGTAGATGCATCCTTAGTCATATATCATATTTCTTCAATTCTAAGATGCCATTGAATGTAAGATACACACTATTTTCTGTATTTCCAACAGAAAATATAAAAATACCGTATATATCTCCTGCAATTATAGCATACACCTTCTTTTTAGAGATGTTTATACGGGGGAGGGGGAGTGCATCTTAGAAATGAAGTAATATAGTATTACAAAATTTGAATCAAAGGAAATTATGAAAAATACTGTATGCAGTGGAGCAAATGTACAGACATTTTTGGATTTAGAACACCAAACTCTCTTATAAAGCAGTTTCTCAACCTGGGGGTCGGGACCCCTGGGGGGATCATGGGGGGGGGTGTCAGAGGGGTCACCAAGACAATTGGAAAACCCAATATTTTCTGTTGGCCATGTGGGTTCTGTGTGGGAGTTTCTTCTAATTGTATCATTGGTGGGGTTCAGAATGCTCTTTGATTTTAGATGAATTATAAATCCCAGCAACTACAACTCCCAAATGTCAATGTCTATTTTCCCCAAACTCCACCAGTGTTTACATTTGGGCATATTGAGGATTTGTGCCAAGTGTGGTCCAGATCCCTCCATGTCTGAGTCCACAGTACTCTCTGGGTGTAGGTGAACTACAATTCAAAAATTCAAGGACAATGCCCAGCAAAGCTTTTCAGTATTTTCTCTTGGTCATGGCAGTTCTGTGTACCAACTTTGGTTCAATTACATTGTTGGTGGAGTTCAGAATGCTCTTTGATTGTAGGTGAATGATAAATCCCAGCAACTACGACTCCCAAATGACAATATCATCCCCCCCCCCCAAACCCCACCAGTATTCAAATTTGGGCGTATCGGGTGTTTTTGCCAATATGGTCCAGTGAATGAAAATAATCCTACATAGTTACATTACGATTCATAACAGTAGCAAAAGAAAGTAGCAATGAAAATAATGTTATGGTTGGAATTCACCACAACATGAGGAATTGTATTAAGGGGTCCCAGCATTAGGGAGGTTGAGAAACACTACTGTAAAGCTAGCATGAACTTATCTAAATTATCTGACTGATTCTTTTACACTCGTCACTCACTGCCCCTGCCTTTATCTTGTAATTTAATCCAGTTTTACCAAACTTAATATTTAATCCAGTTTTGATTAAATAATAAGTTTGATTTTTGTGCTTTAATTAATTTTAGTTAACTATTAGAGGAGCTGTAGGATAGTACTTAGTGTTCATTTGCTTGTGTATTTTTTTGTTTTTTATTGTTGATATGGTCAGTGGACTAATCAGTAAATTGATCTATAAAGCTGGCTTACATTTTTAAACAGTTTCATGACCCTCAGTTTTGCAGGTTTGTGTTAATTTTGTCAGCTTGTATAGAAACAGCAGAGAAAAAAAAGAAGAGCCATTGGATATCAGCACTAAATATAACACCAGCTGTTGTATAGCATTTGCATTGAAGAAACTAACAGATAAATTGGCAAACAAATAGAATTTTAATAATGTTATAATCATTTTGCCGAGAAATGTTATTCATAGTATTATGTTGAAACATATGTATAAAATCTGTAATAATTTATATGTTCTTCGGTTTAGGAGTGAGACATCATTCTGCTATTTGTTGTAAGTTCTTTGTCTTAGAAGTGTCTGGAAACAAACCGGTTATCAAACTGTAACTTATAATCACAAGAAGGTGGGCAAGCTAATCATCCCTTGTATATAATTTTACCACATAGGAATTCTACACAGATAGGAATTAAGTACTATCAGACCATTTAAATTATCTTTATGGATTTATACTGTGAAATAACTAGCTATTCGGCAAATCATGGCCTTCTATTCACTCACAGTTTGGAAAACTTTCTGCAGTGTTATTATTAGGAGTATGCATAATAAGGAGCTATCAAGGCCTGAAATGTTTGCAGAAGGTGGCGTGATAGTGTTTAGTTTTTTTCCTGTCCCTTAATGGTGTGGTAAATTAAGGTTTTGCAACAATGCTTCTCTGCTCCAGGCCTTTTGAATGTCTGTGTTACAGTTGGTTTCTTCCTCTTTGACTGATACTCTCTTCCCACTCAAGGTCATAGGGAGATTTTGTCTAGTTTTGTCTGAAAAAGTGTGCATTTCTCTTCTTTGCGGGACAATCCCCAGTTTGCTCCAAGCTCTCTCTTGCCCTCAGGCCATTTCACTTTTCAGTTCATTCCCAGGTTTATTTAAGTTCCTGCTCCACCTCCAAATGTTTATCTCCAGATGCTGAAGCTATCTCCACTTTTTCCTTCCAGCATTGTTTGTCCAGCAGTTTTCTTATCTGATCTGTATGAAAAGGGTGAAAATATAGGGAATTACTGACCACTTTCTCCTTGCATGATTTAAAATAAGATTAAAGAACAGAAGGACCTAGAAGAATAAGGTATTTTGAAAAATTCTCTGTGAACCTAACCCCCAAAACACAGAGCTTTAATATTAATGGTCTACATACTTGGAATGAACTTTCCCAATGTTAGGTATTTTCTATCTCTTTATGTAACTGTAAGGACGAAGTTGAAGGAGGAAAGAAGAGAGTTTCTGGACAGTGGGAGAAAAGGAATGCCACTAGAGCTTTCAGACATTTTAGCTGACCTGTGTGTGTTTGCCAAGCTCCACTGTATTTTCAGATGGTGAGGGGAAAATCCATAGTACTCACTGGCCCTGAAGCACATTCCAACATAACATATTGCTGCAATATACAGTGCCAGTGGCGTTGCCTGGGGGCTGGACCATTTGCCAATGAAGGCTGTGCTCCTAAGCACACATACTAAAAATACCTCCATGGAACTTGGTAAGATTCATTTCTGTGTACTGTTCATTTTATGCCTAGTCATAATTCCCAATGAATTCATTGTGGACACAAACATGTGATTTAATCCATTGAATTTAGTAGCACAAATACAACCATCCTCTTCCTTCTCCTGTACTACTATTGCTGCTGATGTTACTGCTAGTACTTCTTCACATTCACAGTGTCAAGCATTGTAATGCACGGAACTGTCACAAAGCCTACAGTCACAGCAAAAGTTATTGACTTTGTTCATCCTTTCCCTACCTGATGCCTCCCCCCAATAGTCCAAGTGTGAGTAAATGTATGGACTGTGAGTGGCTTCCAAAGCTGTTTTAATGCATCCTATCTTATCAATTTGGTAGACCTAAAAACCAATCCAAAACGACTTAAGCTTTTTTTAAAAATAACCCCTTGGGCCTGAAACAAGTCTAAATACCCTACAATACTGTGGAGGCTAATAGTGGCATAGTTGGCCATTTTAAGGCTCATAAACTCTCAATTTTGAGTACTGGAGATTAGTTTGCAAATAATGTATGAAAATCCAAAATATATCACTGAGGAGCAGCTCAATAATACCTTAACTAACATGATACTAAGAATCCAATTGGTGCTCACAGCATTTATGGATCCTCCGTAGAGTCAGCCAAATGTGACCCCAAAGATTGATTGTGAACTTTGTGGAGAACACTTAAAGATGGTAATGTACACATGGTGTACACAGAATTGTTACATTGAAAGTATATGATGACTTCTGTATCCAAAAAATGTTGATTATCTTGTTACTGAGGACCATGTTGACAGTTACTTAACTAGCAGTAAAATGGTTAACTGCTTTCATGAAGGATGCACTCATGATCTTAGCAGGTTATCTTGGACTAAATGTTATGTACTGGACAGGAAAATGAACAGGTCAGATCATATTTGATGTAATTGGTTTCTCTATATAACTAATGGCTAACATCTATAATGAATTAAAAGCTCATTGGTCATTGATCCAAAGGTCCTGGCTAGAGTGTATGAAAGGGCAGTCTCAGTTCTGTCCAAGTTAGTTGGATGATTCAACTAGAGACAAATTCATAGCAGTGTATTTTATGAAATAAAGCTGACTAAAAGAGTGGACCTCTCAGAAAGAAAAAGCATTGTTCTTTTAGGGAGAGAGAGAACTAGAAACAATTCTGAGGAAGAACTTTTGGGCAGAAGACCAGCAAAATGCAACTGACCTCAAAAGACACGAATGTGTTAGAACAGTGGTTCTCAACCTTTGGTCCTCCAGGTGTTTTGGACTTCAGCTCCCAGAAATCCCAACCAGCCTCACAACTGTTAGGAATTGTGGGAGTTGATGTCCAAAACACAAGGAGAAACAAAGATTGGGAACCACTGTGTTAGAAGAATACATGTCAGTAGAGCAGTGCTTAGAGTGAAAGCTTTTAGGACATTTCTAAAGAGCTGGCCCTATTCCAGGATAGGGTGTAGAACTAAATAAAGTCATTTAGACTAAACACCAGAGAAGATTTACTTTTAGACATTACTATTTGCTGTGTTCTCCTGCACTCTGAGTTATGGGGGTGGTGGGTGGTGGTGAATGGTGATACAATTTCTGTTTCACAGCCATTTCACTGCTACCCGATAGCTTACACATTTTTCCTGTAGTGCTTTTCACATGTATGTCACTTTATACGGTGACATTTTACTTTACAGAATGACATTTATTCTATAGAAAAAGCAAAAATGATATTATTAGAACAGCATTGTTTCAGGCTTTTATATGAAAATATCTAGCCTTTATTCAGTGTGCAAAGTGCTTCACTTTTAAATATAAAAACATTTACCACAACTTTGTAATTACTTGTATTTACAGTATATATCTCAATATTGCAGGTAGGAGTGTGGTCTCCCTAATGCCTTATCATGGGTTGACCGTACAGGTGAAGGCTACATTGGGAGCCTCTTGGTTCCGAAGTAGGTTTCCTGGCCACTACATAAAATCAGTTTTGGTTATAATTGTCACAAAAGAAGACATAAGTAATGTGAAAAGGAACTACAACCAATCACATTCCTTTTATTATTGCCTTTAGATGCAACTATATTTGTAACAGCTAAACTGCTGGCTGTTACAGGAAACTTATGTCATTCTAGACCAGATGAATTGTTATTCTTCCTCAGTTTTGTGGACTTTGATAGGCAGATGTTCTCCAGGACTGCAGAGAGATTTTTTTCCCATCATCCAGAATGATCTCTCCTTTTAAAAATTTGTGATGCAGAGATTGAACCTGGAACCTACTTCATGTAAAGCAGATGAGCTGTCCCCGAGTTACTGAACAGTTCAAATTCTCAGGGGGAAAATGGTCAGCAGTGGTTGTGGGAGTCCATAGTTAATTTTAGTTTATACATTGAAGTTGTGGGTTTACTCCGCCATTCAATTTCATGAAAAATGTTTAAATTCTTCTCTCTATCATTTTCTCTCTCTCTTTTTACTAGTGAGTGTGTCAGGATGCCTTTGATACCATGTTCACGTCAGATCTCAGGGTACATGCTTGGGTTAGAGGCTGTCTGTTCAAACACTTTACATTAACAAATGAATCCTCTGGATACCTTATTGTCGGTTCTTCAGAGACTGGCACAAATAACATTTATTTGATGTTAGCACAGAAAAGCTTTCATGTGTTTATGTTTGAACCCATCGTTGGAATAGGAAGAAAGACATGAAGAATGTGAACCCTCTGACTTTTCCCCCGTGCTGTCTGATCTCTATAGCCTTTTGTTCTATTGCTGTTCTACAGAACATGTATATTATGTAGAATCCACAGTATAGTTAAGTATCCATTGCTCTTTTATGGGCCTTTCTCCCAATTTTCTAAAGAGCTTATCATCCTCCTGAATGTTTTTGATTCCAATTAAAACTTCTAGTGTACTTGAAATCATTTGGGAGGATATTCTGCTAGAAGGCCCTCCCATTCACTGAAAAAATCAACTGAAAGAGACTGAAAAGAGCATAGAATTCAGAACTAATTCATTATTTGGACAGACCCAAGATTTGATGATGAAATATTGGGCTTCATATAGCACACAAGAAATTAGAGCATGTAATATTTGTAACTAGAGTTGGGGAAAACATTTTATTGTGTTTGAAATTTTAGAGGAAATTGTTTAATTTTGCACCTGCTGAAATGAAGCTGGGGTTGACTCAACAATCCGCATATATGCTTGACTTGCTGTGAATTTTGGACACATACACACATATGGACAAAACAGCAAATATATGTTTATAATCTGGAAGGACAAGAAAGTGTCTAGGAGCATGAAAAATGTGTACAGAGGTTTCATTTGGTAGGAAAAAAACTGCAAACTATGTACAAATATTTTTCAACTGTGTGTGCATGTGTGAGGAATTCACTTGAAAAAAGGAAAACAGGCACACCCCAGCATGAATAAGCAATGGAACTGGAATAAAGATGGGATTCAGAAAAATACAATAATAATTAAACAGCAGTCTAATTCAAGTCAAGGAGATTGCCTAATCTCCATCTCTACCACCTTTAGGTGTAAAAAGTGAAGCTTCTATGTAAGAGGATGTAAATTTAGATGGACCCCCTGGTGGTGCAGTGGGTTAAAGAGCTGAGCTGCTGAGCTTGTTGACCGAAAGGTTGCAGGTTCAATTCCAGGGAGTGGCATGAGCTTCCGCTGTCAGCCTCAGCTTCTGCCAACCTAGCAGTTTGAAAACATGTAAACGTGAGTAGATCAATAGCTATTGCTCTGTTGGGAAGGTAACGGCACTCCATGCAGTTATGCCGGCCACATGACCTTGAGGTGTCTACAGACAACGTCAGCTCTTCGGATTAGAAATGGAGATGAGCACCACACCCCAGAGTCGGACACGACTGGAATTATTGTCAGGGGAAAACCTTTACCTTTACCTAAATTTAGATGGAGAATAGCCACAGAGTGTAGATAATCTCCAGATGTGTTTTCCATATACGAGAATGGGCAAACACAAAAGTTCTAAGGCATTCTCTTCTGATGGCACATGAAAAGTCATAAACATTACTGTATGCAGCCAACATCCATTGCAATCAAAATTATCACTCATAGAATGTATTAATTTTTTTCAGTTATAAACTTGGATTTAAGTGGTATTACTGTAAATATCTTAAAACTATTGGGATAATCTATTCTTACCCCATCTAAAAAGACATCAAACACTTTACATTGAGCTATTGGATGTTCAATGAATTGTCGATTATCAGGCAACTGTATGATTGTCATTTCTTGGCATACCAGTTCGAAAAAACAGCTGAGGTAACCATCTAGGATCTGAGTAGAAAGGACATAACAGCAGATAATGAATGCTGCCTTTTGCTTGGTTACAACCAAGTATGCATTTCTGTCATGCTGCTGGAATTCCACAGTAACTGTCTTCAAAATATGCAGAGGGTATCTGCTGATGAATAAGTTCTGTAAAGGCCCTTCAAAGTTATAAAAAGGTCAGTTTTTCAAAGTGTTTTGCCCTTACATGATTGTCTTTAAATTGAAGATGTCAAGCAGAAAATTGTGTCCCAAAAAGAGCAGCCTTACCTTCACTAGAATCATGATCAAAAATGCAGTTTTGAGGAGATGAGGACTAAGGCATAAATCTTTTTTGCAGACCTTTAGCTTCTCATGGCATTGTTGTGAACACCCTCCAAACTTTTATTGCTCTAATCAATATAACGGAACAATGCATTTCATGTCATGGTTTTGTAGAATCCCTCAAGGCTGCCATATCTTCTGTACAACAGAGTCCAGAAGCATTTGGTGGGGCACAAGGTAGTCTGCTAGGTTCTGCTAGTTTCCACAGGCATACAATCTAATGAAAGTGAGACTAGATAGAACCTCCTAGACTCAACCTCGTGGACAGTTTTGTTCCAGGTAGAAAATATCTTCTCTCTCTTGATTCTGCTGCCTTAGCTCCATACTTTATTATTTCCTCCCAGAGACCTATGAGAAGCAAAACAACGAATCCTGGCAACCATAAAAGAACTCACAAGTGTTGAACATTGGAAACCTTCTCAAGGGAGGAAACAGTCTTTTATTCTAGAAGCCTATGATATCTAATTCATATGTGAGCCTAAATCTGTTTCTTTCATATATTTCTGACTCACTTACTGACTCTGAAGTCTTCCCAGAGCAACTCACAAATAAAACTAAAATAAAATAGCTGCCATTGCAATAAATGAATATAAAACATGAATATAAAACAACCAACCTGTATACTAACAGTGAGCTCATTCCCTGAATGCATATTGGATACTTTATGAAGCTAAAAATTATCCAGAAAGAGCAGGGAAATATCAGCAGAGGTAAAATA
Organism: Anolis sagrei; assembly: GCF_037176765.1. Taxonomy (NCBI): domain Eukaryota; kingdom Metazoa; phylum Chordata; class Lepidosauria; order Squamata; family Anolidae; genus Anolis; species Anolis sagrei. The sequence continues at coordinate 138,278,764 of NC_090021.1, read as the reverse complement.
AGGACCCTGTGTATAAACATCTTTAGGGGTGGGAAAGGTGCCATGTCATGAGAGACATGACCCAAAAGAGCTCCATGTCTAATGATCACATTGGGCAAGCACAGCATTCTAACTATGTGGGGAGTGGGCTGAAAAATCCAGGAAAGAGAATGGAATGGAGGACTTTGCTGACTGTTTAGCAGGTAGTTCCCCTCTTGAATAGGTAGAGTACTCCACAAAGCAACACTTCATTGCAGTTTCCTTTTGTAAAAGCAGAATCAAATAGTTTTAATATGATTATTGAAGTAGGAACTACAAGAGTTAGGGAAATAAAACAGTCTTTGATCTGGCACCTAAAAGAGAGCAGAGTTAGACTCCAAGTTAGTCTTTCAAAGAAGGGCAATCTATCAAACATGAGCTACCACTGAAAAGTCCCTATCTTAGGGCACCATCTGTTTTCTGAGGTAATCAGGCCCATCAATCTAGCAGAATCCACCCTTTATGTAAATTATATTTGGAATATTGTTTAGGGATGCTTCTCAGCTTATTATCTAGGTTTCATTCAGAACTCTGACTTCCAAATTATCTGGTCTTGCTTTGAAAGTGCAACCAATGCATCACGTTTCCTGAAGTTTCTTATTCATGCACCTGATTGCATTTTAGTAGTTTTCAGTTCTTTCAAGTTTCCTGTCCCTCCAATCAATGCAATGAATGTAAGTATGTATTATGTTGAAATACTGAAAGAAAGAAAAAAGAAGAATCAAATTTGGCATCATTGTATAAAGTGCCATGCACACACTTAGCCCTGTACTACAACAATGAAACTGGATTGGATCCAGGATCCATTTTTTTTTTTGTGGATCAAATAACTCCTTTCTATGGAAAACTTTTGATTTAATGCAGCATTTTTGTTGGCAGAAGAGGGAAGAGAGCTTTATTTGTTGAAACCTCTCTGCCCACATTCTCCCAATAGACATTTGGGAAACCTTACACAACTGTAGGTGCCAATTTTATCCTACTTCACTTATCCCTGAATGACGGAGGAAATGTAAAATACAAGCAAGAATTATGAAATGCTACTATATCAAGTTTCTTTTTAATATGGTGTTCAGTATCTTGGACAGCTCAAAGTGAAAGATGGAGTAAGCAAACTATAAAATGGGGAATTCTTTTTGTTCCATATTTTGATTGTTAATTTATGACAGAATTGTTGTCAACTATTGTATAGTCATGTCAAAATATCTTTATAAAATGCATCTTTGTCACAAACTGTTTCAATTTCTCATTATACAATATTAACTTTGTGAAATATTTAAAAAATAATATAACAAAGGTTACAAACAAACTTAGTAGCAGTCTCTAAAAATACAGAGCATCCTTTATCACACATGTTCCACAGGCAGGAAAACTTTATGGCCAAACCACAGAATAATTGGGGAATGCTTTGGATCTACTGAATTAAAAGATGTTCCATTCCCCCTTCCATTAATGACTTGTGTTTGTCCTGTCAGAAGAGTGACAAATTCAATCTAGAGAGGGAGCTGTTCAAGGTGTTAAACAGGGAAGAAATTCCAGCGTTTTGTACAATGTGTGTGTGTGTGTGTGGGGGGGGGGGGGGTTGGAAATGTGGTTTCAAAATAGAATCTCGAGTGAGTTCATTAACCTACTGATGTGGAAATCATCAATGATTACTACCTTCAACATGACTCCAGAATGGAGGGGAGAGAATACACAAGCTTAAATCTGAAATATTTTCCAATTGTCCAGCTCTTCCATCCTACCACTTCTTCCACTTGTCATTGAATTATTCCTCACCTACCACCTTTGAATTGCTCTGTAAATGTACTCACACTTTCATTACACATGGGTCCACTCCAAGAGCAATTAGATATCTTCTCTTTTTGGTAGGAAGAGACAATCCCAAGAGATGCGTCTGAAAATGACCTCCTGTAGATGTTCTCACTCAATGTAAAACGTCTCCATTGTAGATTTTCTCATTCAATGGATTTGTGCTATCATCTTGCAGGTGTTTTCTAGGTCCACTGAATATAAGAAATTGTATAACATGTGATCTCCCTCTGAATATTCCTAAACCGAGGAACTGATCTTCCTAAATTTAGGAAATTGAGGAAGATGAATTGCTCAAATTTATCTTCAAAGATAAATTTATACTCAAAGATAAAGTCAACATTACTGTGGATAGTAGCTGCTAAAGCTTGTGTTACATATTATGCAGATATCTGTATAAGAAACACGGTGTTCCAGCTGGATCCTGAAAGTGGACTTTTGACATCAGCACATCCTAGACTATGCAGTTCCATTAGCTTTTGCCTGTGAATCAGCACTGCATTTGGCTCATTGAATGGCAATTGCACAGTGTTTTTAACTTAATCCCATTACTATCCCATTTACTAGCAAAGGACACTGATTTTGTGTACACTGTAAAATCCCAAGGTCTTTTATGTTCCTGCCAAACACTGTGCAGCAGGATTTAGTGCATTATCCATTATCAAGTCCGAAGCATTGGTTTGTCTTTTTTTGCCCTTTCCATTGTGTGTCTTCTTAGCCTACAGTCTCGGTGGATAGTTTTGATGCTCCCACCTCTCATTTACCTTGTACTGCTCTGTACTGAGGTATGTAAGCCAATTATCAGGCCATAAGCCTTTTCTTTCCAAACTGTTTTGAATGCTCATGCACCATTTCTCTGTGTCAAAAGCCTTAGATCCTATTTGGCTTGTAGTTAGCAAACAAAAGACTGCCGGGAATGTTGGAACACCCATCTCTTGATCATTTTTAATTAAGTAGCCATTAACTGGATAATGTTCATAAAGTGCTTTAAACATGCAGATTATCACCACTATCATTATTATTAAATGCCAACTAATCCTCTCATTATTTTGAATTATCAATTTTCTCCTCTTTCAGACTAACCATTTGAAAACCTGTTGACTGTATAGGCTGACCTTTTGAGTATTCTTCACTTTTTAGATTTTGATTCCATGTTCGGGGAACACTAATAATAGAGACTAACCAGAATGACCCCAAATGATGCAAGCATTGCATATCTCCTGAGTTTCCCATCAGGTTAGATGGTATAAAAAATAACAAAGAGATGAAACCAAAAACTAGATCTGATCTTTTTCCAGTGCTTTCTTCTCTCCCTTCTCCTGCCACCTTTGTGTCCAACCTGACATCACTTCAGGTAACAAGAGAAAGCCACCAGCCATTTTTCACCTGGTGAATGTTCCTGTGATGAGAACAGGAGGGAAACAATAAATATCATCCTGTGTTCATGGACTGTCTGAGTCCAGAAACATGGAATGGCCATATAAACAGATATGGATGGTTCCAAAACTGGCCAAAGTAATTACATGGGCCCAAAGTTGCTGTTTAGTCTGGATTCTTGGGTAAACTCTAGAGCAACCTGTAACTTGTTAACAACACAGTTTAAGGCTATGTTAAGGCAAATGAGCTCCTTGCATTATTATGTAGCCACCACAGAGCTGATTTGCCCCTTCTTCAAGGTTACGTGTCCATGTGGATGTGCTCCTAAAGATGATCTCTTCTCGGATTGAAAAAAAACCCCAATAAGCCGTTTTGTGTGTGGAATCTCAATTGTATCTCCAGAACTTTAACAGATTTATCTGCCTGTGCTTTCAGTCTGCTCTAACCACCAGCAGTGTGCTTAAAAGATTTTGGACAACTTGGCACACAAACTTGTCACTTGCCGGGCAGCAATTCTCCCTCTTAAGCTTATGCTAAATTTCTGAGACCACTGAGATAGAAAAACAAAACAAAGACAGTCAGCATCCCATTTCTCTATGCTTTGGAATGTTTTTCAATGGTTCAATGACCTAGTTCAGATGAAACTTGGCAGGAGTTTTGGATATTGTTTATGCTACATTCAACTAGCAAACGAAGAGGGAATAGTAGTCATATCAGAGTAAACTTTCACTGGTTTGTGTGTCACTGGCCTGACTTGATAGCTCTTCAAGTACAAAAGTGGTATGATCAACTGAGTGATGATGCCTGGTGACTATTTTACCTTTTGAAAATGGGGAATTGAAGCATTTATCAATGTTGCTTGGCTGTCTATGTCCTTACACATATGTTGGAGCAACATACAGCCTGAATGAGTGCTGACCTGGCCACTTCTTTGCTTCAGGATGTAGGTTGGAAGACAATTGATGTTTCATGAGACACATACCTGCACAAGTAAATTACACCACAAACTCTCTTCATCAGAATCCTTCTGTAGATACCAACACAGCACCCCAGGAAATATAAACCTGTGTAAATTACTTCCGGTATAGATCAATCAAACAAGATGAAAGAAAAGAATACCAATTAACATGCCATCTTTCTTGTGTGGCCTTTCAGAAGACTGGCAGTTTGTATCTGGTGTGTTTGTGTTTTTAAAGGCACAGTGTTATAATGTGTGTTAATGACAGGATGAAACCTCTTCAAAAGGTTAAAAATAGGTAAATATCTGCTAAACCATGATTCTTTTTTGGTTTGCAGTTATAGAAAACTCTCAAAAGGCTGGCAGTAGGAAAAGAGTTATAGTGCTAAATGTTATTTTAAAGATGAAGATATGAAGTTATACTGTGTCTTATCACTGATCTACATAGCCCAGTACTGTCAGATCTCACAGGTACCTTCTACACTGCCTTCTAAAATCCAGATTATCTGTTCTGAATTGGGTTTTATGGCAGTATAGAAGGGGTCTAAAATACCTCATTTGCCCCCAGAGACTCAGAGTGTGACTTGTCCAAAGTCATCCAGTGGGTTTGGTTACTATGCCCAAGTGGGAATTAGAACCCTGGTTTCCTAGGGCCCTTCTACACTGCCATATAATCCGGTTCAAAGCAGATGATCTGAATCTTCTACAGCTGTGTAGAAAGGGCCCTAGTGTAATGCTCAAACCACACTGTCTTTCAACACAGGGACACATAATAAACTCAGTTTCACATGAAAAGCAGTCTGTGGTTGCTTTAAAAACTCAAAAGATTTGACTACTAGAAACTTCTGAAGTCGGTTCCATGGTCTTCTTCAGTTGAATAAATTTCAGTAAAGGCGATGCCAATTTTCAATGACTATGGTCCCATCTACACTGCCATATAAAATCCAGATTATTTGCTTTGAACTGGATTATATGGCAGTGTAGACTCATATAAACCAGTACAAAGCAAATAATTTGAATTATCTGCTTTGATAATCAGGATTATATGACAGTGTAGATTCAGCCTACAAGTACAAAATTGTAATAGTAGTACCAACAATGCTACAATAATAAGGCTGAAAATCTAATGCGAAATGTAAATCCTGCCAAACCTACTCCTTATAACTTTTCCTGTAGTGAACATCTGCCTCTCAAATCATAATTTACAAGAACTTAATATCCTTGTGATGTAGAGGGAGGATAAAAGGAAGCTTCATAGTGTGATGAAGTAGCATCATGGGGCAGGTGTTTGCAGATCCTGTATTATGGTAGCTCTCCCCAGGCTGGTTCCTTTTTGATGAGATGGATCACAAATCCCATCACCATCCTAATTGAGAGTTATGGGAACTGTGGTCAATGCATTTGGTTAAGACATTTGCCATGTTGGGAAAGCAGGAAGTACAGGAATGCAAATGTACCACAGACGATCATTTAGGCTTTTGGTATAGTAACCTTGACATTGATCATAAAAGAGAAAATCATTAGAGAAAACACAGCAGGAAGAGCCTTTCATATTTGTGAATTGAATCTGAACACTCATTTCCCTTGAGATGTACAAGCTTTGGCCCTTTGAGTGTTGTCACTAGCTTTGAATTTGAGCTGTCATACAAGTAAGGAATTATAAACTTTGTTCTTTTTTAATCATTGCACTTAGAGAAAATGTAATTATACATATTATGAACAGGATTTCAATGTTGCACTCAGGGCTGTTGCAGAGATATCTAGACTACACCTCCCAGAATTCCCAAACTAGCCAACTGGGGCATGTGGGAAGATGTAGGACTTGCACAAAGCTGCTATCTTGCAGTAGTCGTGCAGTCAACGATAGCAACCATAGACCCTCATTGTCAGACTTCTCAACATTCACACAAAGCTGCCAAGCTGCCAGTTTGTGGTCTCATGGCCATGTTCCCACTTGCCTCATAACTCCACCCTCAAACAGTTCTTCTGCTCCATAGTTTTTTGAAAAATATCTTTTGAAAAGCAATTTTGTAATTTTAGCTAAGGTTATTAAAATAAATAAAATAAAACTTCTACTCAATATTTTCCCCTGGAGAATAGTGACAAGGATTGCAGAGAATGGGATAGGAGAGGAATCCCATCCTCTGTTGTCACTAGAGTGTCTGCATACCAGTACAGAAGTGGAATGGACTCATTGCATCTGATAAGTGATGGGAATGCACCGTGATCTGAAGCTATTGATGGCCTTTCCTGCCAATAGCAGGGTACAGGTTTATTGCGAGAGGTGATAGACTGGCAATGAGATGCACAAGACATGGCATTTCAATGCTGGTTTGCCACCTTTGTGCAATAATATCCATAGTTGAGAAAAGTTTTAATTGTAACCTCCATTCCATTTTTTTCAACCATTCCTTCTTGTCCTGGAAAAGGTTGGGAATGTACCTGGCAGTTGTTGCTTTGCAGATCCTCACCCAATACATATATTTTCATAACATCTCAATAGGATTATAGTGATATGCATATGCATAGAGAGGGGATGCATTTTCTATACAGAAAACAACATTATCTCCAGAGAAAATAATATATATATGCAGAAACAGTATTTTTTTAAAGAAAACATACTGTTCCCTTTACATAAACACCTGTTGCCTATGGGGAAAAAAATCAAGCGAAGTTATAAAATGAGGTTTTTGTCAGTCTGGGGTGCATGTACATTGTAGAATAAATGCAGTTTGATATCACTATAACTGCTATGGCTGAGCAATTCTTGGCAGAGAGGTCTAAAGACTTTGTCAAACTACAGCTCCCATGATTTCATAGAATTGCACCATAGAAGTTAAAGTGGTGTCAAACTTCATTCATTCTACAGTGTGGATGCAGTCTGAGATTCTTAAAGGTTTTTTCGTGTGTGTGTGTGTGTGTGTGTGTGTGTGTGTGTATATATATATATATATATATATATATATATATTCTTTTTACCCCATTTTACATTTTCTGAGTGTGAGTTAACATTTCAAATAGAGTAGAAAGTTTTTAAGAGTTGCCTCTCATATTAGTTTTGGGTTTTAGTAAACAAACCACATCTGCTTTGAGACTCTTCCGTGGACTACTTAGGCAAAATTTTCAAATGACCTGTGAAATTATTGATTAAGCTAATGAAAAAAGCATGTGAACTGTACTATCAAATGATTATGGCTTTCTTTTTCCCAACTCCCTTCCTCGTGTATGAGTTAACATAAGATGAATATCTGAATAGTCTGTTGCATACTCAGAAAAGCAAGTATGGGAAACAAAAGGATGTGAATCAGTTATTTGATCTCTGGGCTCATGCTTATTTCTTTCCCCCATAAAACACTGCCATTTAATCCTGCTGTTTCAACAGCTCTAGCTATTTTTACTGGCCAGCCTTTGGAGCTTCATCCTATATATAGCTTCCAGAGGCATTGTGCTCCCATCCAAATGAAGAATGAAATTATATCTTAGGAGGAAAATGTGCCAGTTCTCTGAATAAGGAACAACATTCTGTATAAAGAACAAATAATTCAGACAAAATTACTTCCTGAAATGATAATGGGTCCTTATGGGATTGTCTTTACAGGATGGCCCTGACATGACCAATGACCAGGTTTTCCTGTCATGGAAAGCCATGCTCAGTTCATGGCCCGCTGTCAATATTGCCAAAAGGACACATTTAGAGACCAATGAAATAATACGTTCTTATTTTCTAAACAGGCTTAAGCCTGTTATTGCTTCAGTTTTTTAACATTATGTTTTATTTCATTTTGAATTAACCCAAAAAGCAATAACAGTAAACAATAAACTACATCATTAAAAACCCAATCGGATAACAAAGAACACAACAAAATGAATGGATAATGCTTTGCTATATCCAGTATATAGTTGATTACAGTTTACCAATCATTTTCTATCCATTCTGTTTTAAGAGTGTAAGGCCCCTTTCTATGCCCCCTTCTACACTGCTATATAAAATTTAGATTATCTACTTTGAATTAGATGTAGACTCATATAATCCAGTTCAAAGCAGATAATGTGGATTTGATAATCTGGATTATATGGCAGTGTAGAAGGGGCCTAAGAGGACTTGCATTTTTACTGTTGCGATTCTCCTATTAATTTTTGGTTCCTCAAGAAGTGAAGGAAGAAGAAGGGGAAGCACAGCAATGTAAAGGAGACCAAATATTGTTGTTTGAAGACTCTTTGTTCTTTTCAGCAGTAATGAAAATATGAAACTTAATTCTGCACCCTACTTTTAAAACAATCTGTCCACAAATAACCCCTTATCAAAGGGGTTCATGTACAGTGCTTGTGAGCTAAACAGTGATATTTTACCCATGTTTACCTTTGAGATCCCTAAAAAAGATCAGTACCTGGCCACCTTCACTGCAAGGTCCAGTTGCAGTTCCTCTCACTAGATCTCATACACTATCCTTTCTACATCAAACTGCATTGGCTCAGCAAAAGTGAGACCTTGTAAGTTCTTGAATGACTCATCTCCTTTATATATGCAAAGGGATCCAGTAGCATCTTAGAGACTAACTGAAAATGAACTCAGCAGCATAAGCTGCCTTTGTCTTCCAACAATCATAGTTAAAACTGAACTTGTCACCTCATCATCACACCCATTTATTTTGCATTTCCATGGTTATTCGCACATCATAGTCTGCTTAAAAACATCTGTAATAATAATAATAATACTTTATTTATACCCTGCCACCATCTCGCCGAAGGGACTCGGGGTGGCTAACATGAGGCCAAACCCAAACAATATTACAATGGAGCAAAAATACATTTAAACAAGACAATAACAGCAAAAATACTTGGTAATAACATAGTAAAATAAAAATAACAAAATCATGATAAAAACAAATGATAACATGGTAATAGATTTAGACAAAGAGAGTAAGGCCCATGACTAAAAGTGGATAGAAATTGATAAAACACATAGGTGAGGTAGGTAGAAGTGCTATTATTTGTGAGGGGGCTCAGATGGGACAACAGTGGAATAAAACTTCAACTGAAAGATAAGGTGAAGAGTATCAGAAGGACAAGTTGGACTTGGGACGGGGCATGGCATGGATATTGGTTGTTCAGTCCCCAAAGGTATACTGGAAAAGCCAGGTTTTTAAACCTTTTCTAAAGACTGTCAGTGTGGGTGTCTGTCTAATCTCCCTGGGGAGTGCGTTCCAGAGCCAGGGGGCAACCATGGAGAAGGCCCCTAAGCTCTTAATTCCATACATCTGAGGAAGCATCAGCCTAGGCAGCTGGATTGGGTCTGATTGAACTTGATCCTCTGTTCAGACAAACACTACCACCATCATATTTTCCCTGCAAAGGGAAAGGCTCACCCTCTGGTTCACTTTCACTGTTCTCTGACCATGAGACGCTATTGCAAGGGCATATATGCTTTTCACATAAGCTAATGAAAACACAACTTCAATGATGAGTGCTCACAAAAGCTGTGTGGTTGGTGGGGAGTGAGTGTGATGGCACAAAGGACAAAGGAACAGGCCAGCAGGACTGATGTGATTTTACAATCAGAACAATAGCATCACATCTAAGTAGGTCTGTCTGGTCCATTTGGTCCATTTGGCCACTATCACCATCACTGTGAGGTTTAATGCTCCAGATTGGCCCTGGAGTAAGTGGCCTAACAATACTAGTTTAATACGCAAGTCACCACATTATGTGGACCTCGTGTTTTGGGATTATGGGATTTTAAATAAATGAGTACCTTGAAAGTGATTAAACAGTGAATTAGTTCCATAAAGCCAGGACCCAATGAGCAAATATAAAGCTCTATTTCAGATCATAGTTGATCATTCAGAGTTGAGAAGGGAACATTTTCATTTTTTTTGTTTCACTGATAATGTACAACATTATAAATGTTCGGTTATTTTGCTACATGCCATGAAATTATCAGTTGGCTGGTCAAGAGATAGACTAAGGTTTCAAGACATTAAAAATAACTGTAGACTAATGATGAAGAAAAAAGAGAAAAAAATGAGCTTGTTTGATTTATTTTCTAGCTAACACACTAGAAGATGAAAGTAGATGCAGATAAATTCAAAGATGGCAGAAAACTTGTAAATATGCAAATTGAAATACCAGCAAGTACTTATTTTATAGTTACAATAGTTGGAATCAAGATGACTCTGTATGGTTTTAATGCAAAGATTAAAAGTTTACAGAAAATGCCTACTTCAGCTTTTGTGGTGCCGAGGTCAGCAAATTAACTTTTGTTGTTGCCCTGACCGTGTGCTTTATAGAAGTAGCTTACAAATTAAAATTATACATTCTTTGTTCTGTGAAGGGATTTGCTTGCTTTGTTTGCGCATAAATATAGGAAAACAACCACAACAAAAAATGGTGATGGGCTATCATTATCCAAATTGATAGCAGCTGTGCTTACTGAAAAATGTTTCCCTCAAATCTGTTGACATGTTGGAAATAATAAAAAGGAAGCCCATCACATGCTATATTTCAATGCAACCTGAATTCCTTCTCAGTCAATACATTTGCTGTGTCATTGCAACCACTGAATTCTATTTTGAAGAAGCAGTTGTTGAATTGTTACTTAGTTTATTCATGTCTCCATTGCAATACAGTTTTTCCTGTAGTGGGAAGGTTAACTTTTTCTTCATAGGCAATTCTGGATGATGATAGTGATGATATGCCTCACCTGCAGTGCCTATGTATCGAAGTAGAGACCAATGGAATAAAATATAATAGATAACTAGTGTGGACTTTAGCTAGGGATGGGTAGGAATATCATTTCTATATCATGACTCGAAGGCACATGCACAGCCTTGAAATTTACTCCTATTGTTTTGAAAACTTTGTCAGTCTGGATTCGAAAGTCCCACAGTATTTTTGCATGTTCATTTTCCACTACCTTTGCAGGTTTATGATCCCACCAATTCTTTGCTGCTGGCAGGTGGTACTTGTGACATAAGTTCCAATGAATCATTTGGGCCACAGAGTTGTTCCTTTATTTGTAGTCGGTCTGTGCGATTTTCTTGCAACAGCTGAGGATGTGATCCATTGTTTCATCAGCTTCCTTGCACAGTCTGCATTTTGGGTCATCAGCTGACTTTTCGATCCTGGCTTTAATTGCACTTGTTCTGATGGCTTGCTCCTGGGCTGCAAGAATCAGGCCTTCTTTCTTGTTCTTCAGTGTTCCATTCATGAGCCATAACCAGGTCTTCTCCCTGTCAACTTTGCTTTCAATTTTGTCAAGATAAAAAGGACCACATTGGATGCTGCTGATTCTGGACATCCATTGACAAGTGGGCTACAGAATCAAAATACAAATGAACAATCACAGAAGCAGCAGAAATAAATTTTATTATTATTTTACTGACACAAAACCACAGTATGTCACACAAACGAGATATATATGCTGGATTTCGTATTATTATTATTATTATTATTATTATTATTATTCATGACTTTTCAAGTTCAAGTTCTGCTATCTCAAAAGTATATTTTCAATGTCCCTCTATACTAAACTTTCTTTCCATTTGGTGATATATAGTTTCCAGTGATATTATTGTTTTATTGGAGAAATATTAATCATTTGACTTCATATGTTCTGTAAGCCTGTAGTTCCTTTTTGACAGAAAGCTTCTTTTATTCATATAGGTAATTATAGTTGTGTAATTGTATGGTTTGGTGATTGTTCACCTAAAGGGAACTGACAGCGAGAATTTTACATTGCCATGCAGAGGCTAAATTCTGTTTTGTTAAGCCCCAGTTTGAGAAAAGCTGGATCTACTCTGCCATATAATAAAGTTAGTGTGTGTGTGTGTGTGTGTGTGTGTGTGTGTGTGTGTGTGTGTATATATATATATATATATGTCATGTCAGGAGCAACGTCTGCAAAGACGTTGCCCAGGGGATGCCTGGATGATTCTTGATGTTTTATCATCCTTGTGGGAGGCTTCTCTCATGTCCCTGCATGAGGAGCTGGAGCTAATAGAGGGAGCTCATCCGCCTCTCCCCAGATTCGAACCTGTGACCTGTCGGTCTTCAGTCCTGCCGGCACAGTGCTTTAACCCACTGTGCCACCGGGGGCTCCATAGTTAGTTTATATGATCAGTGTAGATCCATGTAATGCAGTTCAATGCAGTTAAATTACATTGTATGGGTCTACAGTTTCCAATCTGCATGATATGACAGTGTAGATCGAGCCAAAGGGAACAAAACACTGAGTTCCATCTGATATACATCTAAGAACATCTGGGGATATAGCAGCAAAAGTTCCCTGAGGACTACTAGATTTTGGAAATTCTACTTTTTAAATTTGTGATTTGTATGTTAAAGATAGTAGAGCCAATGTGAAGTAATGGTTTGAAAACTGGACTATGGTTCTGGAGGTTCAAGTCTCTTTTCAGGCATGGAAAACCACTGACCTTGGGTAAGTCATATTCTCTCAACTTCAGAGAAAGAAAGGAGCAACACCCTTTTGAACATAGCTTGCTAACAAAACACCATGATACATTTGCACTACTAGTTATTGGTGCAGTTGACACCAACCCTAGTGATGCCACTGGCCACTCCTCACTTAACCATGAAGATCAATCTCTCAAACTATCTCACAGGAGTTTCTAAAGATAAAATAGAGATGAGGACCTTGGGAAATATCGATAAAAACAACCAGCTATTAGTGAAAATGTAGCAAGCTCGGTTTTTTAAAAGCACCTGATTTAAGCAACTCAGAACAGCTGTGGCAGATGATGGAGTTTTTCTATTGTTATATTTTAAATAGCAGAATAATGAGTAACGAATTGAATCCTCTTTTGTTAGAGAGGAACAATGAGGGCTGCTCTTTTTTCACCTGGCTTCAAGAGTTTGTAAGGATGGTGTATGTAAATGGTTTGCTAATGCAGCTTCAGTGGGCAGCTGTTTTTGCTAATGGCAAAAAGTAGCTGTCCAGAAAAATATCTCTCAGGGCCCCTGTAAATACCAGTTCATTCTTGGAGAAAAGGCAGTGATCTGTGAATCCTTGCCCCTGATAAAAATCAAGGCCAAAATAATATGTGGAACATAATTTAGGCCCCGTTGACATAGGCACAAAAATACAGATGAAGTCGGATTAATATTGAGTTGTCTACAAAAGGTACACCCACAATGTGACCTCCAACTAACATCCAGCTAGATACTGAGTGTTAAAAAATCTCACAAGAAATTCCAGTTTAAGCCATTCAGTTTATACATTGCCAAAGCCAATCAACGGATAAACAGTCCAGGGATACAAATTAAAAAAATGCATGAAGAACACTTATGTGGGTAGGATACATGCTTCAGAGAGAATATGGAAACACATCTCTGACTGAAGGTAAACAAGTGCTTCCCTAGGGGAACACTCAATTTAACTCTGCTTCAATCACATGCTGATCAGATGTTTTCAAGCTGTGCATTTAGCTGGAGAAGTTAAGAAAAAAATTATCCTGAGTTCAGATGGATCCCGAATCAGTGGAACTTTGTGAACTCCTTTGCAGCTTCCAACTGTTTCATGAGGTGCCTATGTATGTATGTATGTGTATGTATGCATTATTTTCTATATTTATATGCTGCCTTTCTTGCCCCAGGGGGCCCTCAAGGTGGTTTACAGCATATTAATGGCAAAAATTCAATGCCATATATATATAGAAAGAAAAAAAATCATAATAACACATATAACTATTTAAACATTAAAACGAAGGAATAAAAACATCCTAGCATAAATATTAGTCACATGTTCCAGATTTTTAAACACACATCCTGACCTGGATTACTTGACAATGTGGGAGCAGCCTTGGGCTGGATTTACACTGCCATATAATCCAGTTTGAAACTGCTTTATATGGTCAGTATAAAGCCATATAATGCAGTTCCATGCAGTTAAACTGCATTATATAGGTCTACACTGACCATATAATGCAGTTTCAAATTGCACTTTAGAGCAGTGTTTCTCAGTTTAGGAGAACCTGATGTAAGTACCTATGCCTTTTTTGTTATGTACACCTTACATGTTAGGAACATATGGAAATATTTATCCCTGTATTTTTATGTGTTAATTCGATTGGATGTGTTGTTAATTGTTTATTCCATTTTGTGTATTTTACCGTAATACACTTTATTATATTATTTATGTTTTAAGCTGTGCCGAGTCCTCTGGGGAGAAAGGGCGGTATAGAGATTAACTATTATTATTATTACTACTACTATGGTGTTAATTATGATTTTATTATAAATGTGTTGCATATTTATTTGCTTTTATGTTGAATTGCCAAACTGGAAGCTACTCTGAGTCCCCTTCGGGGTGAGATAGAGCGGGGTAGAAATGTAGTAAATAACTAAAATAAATAAAATCTTCTATGAACTGGACTGGAGCATTCAGTCATAAGGCAGGATAAGGAATATTTTCTTCCTATCAAATACCACTGACAAATAGGAAAATCAGCCAGCCATTGGAAGTGATGGTAGGTGAAGCTGCATTATATGGCAGTGTAGGTGCAGACTGAATCACAATTGTTTTTAGGACCGTGAAATTGCATAAGTATCTCATTGTGCAATCCCATATCTTTTCTCCACCATCCCACCTTTGTTTCATCCTGCAGTGAAATTGGATAAGGGCTATTTCAGGTCAGGGTTGCAATTTTGTAACTAACCTCTTCCCCTGTATCTTGATGGTACTTTGATCCACGGGCATTTAGCTCTTGAAATGGCACGAAGAGTATAATCTGCCGAATTCTGAATATCAAACTGGTAAAGGTATAGAAACAGGAAAGGGATTTTTTTTTTAAAGTCAGCTAGTAACCTGGTGCCATTGCATAATGAGTTCTGCAGTAGGCTGAGGATTTCTGATAGGAAGGATTTTTAGAAGAAGATACAGTCAGTGGCTATTAGTGCTCATTAAAGATGCACTGATCAATCAAATCTCAGGTCACTAAGATACCCCAGTTTCCAAAATGAAGCTCCTTCAGCCTCTCCATAATCTTCTGTGAGCTTTTTCTCCCTGTGCGGAAAATCTATGTGTACTTCAAAATGTGTGCATTTGCACGTGCCTTTTAAACATGTATGCTTTTTCCTCACTGGCCAGAAGGTTTTTATATCCATTTTTAATGTATATTTTTTTTCATAGGCATTTTTCAAGCATATGCCTTGAACATTTGGTTGTTCTGTGATTGACATCAGAAATGAATGAATCTGGAGTTTTTAATGTACAAATATTAAAAAAATATTCACAATCATTCTCACACTGAGGACTTTATCATACAAATCCACTTTTTTGCCACAGTTGTGCTTGTGTCAATAATGCATATACACTGCATTAAGCACCTTTGATATCACACCTCTCATCAGTTGTGCACTGGTTCACCAATTCCTTGTCATACTTCCACACAGTCTTGTAACCTTGCCTTTGTGTACTACTGTGATTCCTTTGATTTTAAAATTATTTTAGTGCAATTATACAATTTCATCTCTAAAAACAAGAAGATAGATATCAATTGGGAATAATAAGAGGGAAGAAAATACCTATCACACCAAAGTAGCTGATGGCAATATTTCGGAATGTGTATTTCCCTGTTAATAGTTAGAGATGGAAGACTCATGAAAGGGAGATGCAAATCATGAGTGGGGTGCATACGATATCACATGATTGGGACCATGATATAAATTTCCCCAGTGAGAAAATGCGTCTCGACTTGCTGGGTGCCTCCATCAAACAGCTTTTAATTATCAGTCATCTCTATGATAACAAAGTTCATTTGATAAATATCACCATCATGAGAGAAGCCTCCCCCAGGATGGTAAAAACATCCAGGCGTTACTTGGGCAATGTCCTTGCAGATGGCTAAGTCTCTCACACCAGAAGCAACTTGTAGTTTCTCAAGTCACTCCTGATACGAAAAAAAACCCTCACCATTATGATCATCATTTGCATGCAGAAAAGTTCAGTTGTCTTCCAGCAGGCCTATCCAATCAATTTTAACTTGTGAATTTTAACCTGCAGAAATCATTTATTTTACCTGTGTATATTTGTTCTATGTATTTTAATAGTGTTTTGTTTTATCTCTCTGTTTTAACCATGCTATACCGTGCCTCGAACCACAAGGAGAGGTGGAAAATAAATAAATAAATAAATATTATTAAATTAAAGACAGAATGGGTTATGTCAATTGATTCCATTCATTTCTTTCTACTTGTGGTCACACCCTGCCCTAAATCCATGACTCTTGAATTGTGATTTAATTAGGGGAATTTTTTAAATATTTTTTTCAATGACAGGTATTTTTGTTCCCTCTCTCTTTTTATTTCTATATATGTGTGACTCCATGGATAAATAATTGGGGGGGGGGGGTGAGAAATTTTGATGCAAGTATAGATGATGGTGTCATGTTTCTTTCTTTATAAAATGTTTTCCAATGCACAGCCTTGTTCTTGCAGACTGCTACTGCGAGTTGCATAGCTAGAGAGTTCTGTAAAAAATTAGGCAAGACAAATAACACAAAAACATGTTCCATTTTGGAAGCAAGACCAAGTGATTCGGAATGTCAAAATCCATAGAGAAATTCAATTGAGGAAAATTTAGGTAGCTGTCCTGCTTAATTCTTTCACTTTATTTGAACCCTCTCTTGACAGAAGAGCAATGCTAGTTCTTAATCTAGATTTAATACCCTTGTCCTGTCCCTACTGATAACAAACGTTGATTTCTATTTATGTGACAATCCATTTCCCCATTTATGCTGTCTGCTGTCTGAAGTACCCTATTAAATAATAATTGTTGTAGTCAAGGACAGTGTACTTTTTCCATCATGTAGATATTTCTGCAGTATTAATCCACCTATTTTCAAAGTCTGCCATCTGAGTTTCTCTTTTCGTATGCACATTTGTCCTAGATGCTCTCATTAAATTAGTTTCTGTGCAAAGTAAGAAATAAAAAGAAAAGAAACTTTCCTCAATAATAAAATTGCTTTTGCAGTGGGCTGTCTGTCTAATTGGGACAGATATGATGAGGAAGCAGAGGAATAGTAAATGAGTCACTCCCAGCAGGAGACTAAGAACAAGCACTTCTTGATTGAAAAATCATTCATATCAGTCATCGTCTCAAAATTGGCCTCTAATACAACTCAGTGGATTTTGGTCACAAGCTGCTACTGGGACCTCATGTTGATGGGGTAGATGTTTCACGGCCGATGCATGATGAGATATTTGCTTGAAGAACAGTGTCTTTCAGAGCCACTGCGTAGCTAATGGAGTTTTTAATAGGGTTCAAGACTTTTCCCTTCAGGTCAGCAGGTGTGACAGGATATTATTAAAATATGAGGGCAATTCAATGGCTTGCATGAAAAGTGCTGGCTCCATAAATCTTGCTGCTTTTCAGCATGGGTAACTAAACCTATGTAGCATTAGGTGCTCAGGCCATCATGAAAAAAAATCTCATGTCAGCCACCATTCTATCAACCTTAACATCTGTTTATGGTTGTAAGAGGGCACCCAAACCAAATCATGGATTATTCATGTCAGAAATGGTTATTTTTCTGTGTAGTCTGTTCAGAGTTACCTAGTTTTGGACTGGTCTATGTAACTCTGTTTCTAAAAACAGCCTGCAGATATTAGACAGTAGGGATTTTGATGCTTGTGCTCATCTGAATAGTAGGAATACCAGAAAGGGTGATTCCTCCATTAAGGATGTTGTGATGTAAGCATCTTCATATGAAGCAGACGATCAATTTAAGTCAGGCTTTGAGAAAGTAAAACACTGAAAACCAAGTTTGAATATAGTCCAGTAAAGCATTTCGGGATACTGACTGCCTTTCTCTAGAATTCTGATGTGGGAGCAATAAATAGTGGCCATATGCTGAAGTGTTGGAGCTGTGCTTCCACCTACGCTCAACCTGTATATTCGTAAATAAACAAAAACGTTGTGGAATGTCAATAAGCTTTTAATAATCTTTCAGAAAGAAAAAAAATGGGCCAGTGCTGCATCCCATGAGAGGATTTTCTCACCTATCAAACTGTGTGTATATGCATGTGGAAGAGGGGAAGGGAGATATATTAAACAGGCAGCTGCACTAGCCTTTTTCTTGTGCAAATCACATATACAGGGGAAAAAACAACCACCTGAACATGGGTACACAGCTCCATGCAGCTGGAAGCCTTGCTTTATTGGGGTTTGTGAGCACATGAAGAAAAATCATGAAATGACATCCAGAAGATGGCGAGTATAACTCCTTTTTATACTTCCAGGGGATGCAATGGAATGCTTTAATGTTTTTGTTGCTTTAATGGTACTTTAATGTTTTTTGTTTGCTTTATGAGTTTTATTATGCATTTGTTATGTTGTTGTTTTATTGAGGCCTTGGCCTGTGTAAGCCGCATCGAGTCCTTTGGGAGATGTTAGCGGGGTACAAAAAAAGATAATAATAATAATAATAATAATAATAATAATAATAATAATAATGCAGGACAATTTGAACTTGTTAAAAAACAAGAGCAATAAGAACAAGAATAACACCCCGCAAATAGATCTTCAGCTGTTTAAGAAGGTCAACATTTCTTTATTCGCCATGTTTCTCTCTTCACAACAAACATGTTAGTAAGAAATATGTAACCTAGAAGCCACCTGTACTTCTAGAAAGGCCAAATGACTTCTAGATACACCCTCCATTTTTTACAATTTAGACTGAAAGTATTTGCGCTAACTGTAACCACAATTATTTTATTGATTCCAATTTGGATTTGTGTCCATCAGATTGCATAGGTTACCCTTTGAAAATAACTCAGTTGTTCTGTGTATCTCTCTTTCTTTACATTCCTTAAATTGATTATACTTATCTTCTTATTTAAATAAGGGGTGTTTTAGGAATTGACTGATTTTCCAAGTTGGGCCAATAGGAATGCATCATAGTGGAGTTCTAGATTGGGGAGTGCGACCCCCTTAATGAGTAAACATTTAGGATTGTTACATTTTAAGGAATTCCCTCCAGCAATATAGCTCAGTTTTTCTGTATATCTCTCTTTCTTTACATTCCTTAAATTGATTATACTTATCTTCTTATTTAAATAAGGGGTGTTCTAGGAATTTATTTATTTATTTATTTATTTCAGTTACTTATATCCCGCCCTTCTCACCCCCAAGGGGGGACTCAGGGCGGCTTACAAAGGAAGGCACAATTCAATGCCTATGTCAAAAATACATACATACATAAAAGCAATTAAACAGTTAACAGGTTAAAAACATCAGTACATAACACAATAGTAAACAATCTCATGGTCAGTGTCCAGAGTTCCATAAATCCATTCCATTCCTTCAATTCCTGCCCATCATCAAGGTCTTTCCTTTAGCTGCCAGAATGTCCAAAAGCCTGGTCCCACATCCAGGTCTTCAATTTTTTTCTGAATGACAAAAGGGAAGTTGCTGATCTAATCTCCCCAGGAAGTGAGTTCCACAGGTGAGGGGCCACTACCGAGAAGGCCCTGCTCCTTGTCCCCGCCAGCCTCACTTGTGATAGAGGCGGGGTCGAGAGCAGGGCCTCCCCAGAAGATCTTAGACTCCGAGGTGGGAGACTCCGAATTGACTGATTTTCCAAGTTGGGCCAATAGGAATGCATCATAGTGGAGTTCTAGATTGGGGAGTGTGACCCCCTCTTAATGAGTAAACATTTAGGATTATTAAATGTTAAGGATTTCCTTCCAGCAATAAAATTTTGGCATAGGGAAGGGTTGACATAAGAATAGAAATGTAGCTGATTGTTGTATTAACCATTGGCCCATGTTCATGCCATACCACCATGGATTTGGGAGGTGCATATGGCCAGTTCCAGGGCCATTCTGGAGCATTTCAGCTTGAGACTGGGAACAGATTTACTGGCCTTGAGAAAAGAAAAAGAAAAAGGCTTTTTGAATTTAAGATATTCTTGTAAAGTCTGGCAAAGATTCCTAGCATTTGAATCAGACTTTGTAGCTATCCTAGCAACAGAAGTTTCCTTCACAGTAGCTAGAAGTTGAAAAGTTTCAGCTCTTTATGTAAAAGCTTCACCTCTAGAATCCTGTATCTGAGACCTCTTTTAAGGGCGAAAAGAATGACAGGCTCTTCTGGTTTCTTTCCGTTCCCCCGTCCAAGTTGGCTGCTTTACCAGGGCTTTGAGAGTGAAGATTCTGTTTACTTGATTCTGTTCACTTCTGCTTCTACTTAACAACAGGTTGAGGTCAGGAGCCTTTTCTTCAAATTCATTATTTTATCAGCAGAATGTTTCTGACTCACACCTTATGTAAGTAGTATCTTTTCAAAGGGTTTTAGTTTGAGAGGTTTATTTAAGAACAGACAAAGCTGATGGTGCAATTATAGTTTTTAAGCATCAAGCTGTCTTCATCTGGTATGCTTCCAAACTAATTATGCAACAGGTTATAGCTATCAGCGGAAACACAGAAAGTAGTATAACAGAAATAATCAAGTCATAGTCCCAGCTCAGAGAACCTGTGTAGACTTACATTGAGGCTGAGAAGTGTTTTCTCTGTGCTTTTTGACACTGATAGCACAGAGTTCCCCACAGCCCATTGGATGACGCTGG
Source organism: Anolis sagrei (assembly GCF_037176765.1). Classification (NCBI taxonomy): domain Eukaryota; kingdom Metazoa; phylum Chordata; class Lepidosauria; order Squamata; family Anolidae; genus Anolis; species Anolis sagrei. The sequence goes on along the minus strand of NC_090021.1, from coordinate 138,258,022 downwards.
ATTACTTCCAGTGGGGCTCTGTTGGGCTCCGTGCTGGAAGTGGCCTCATTGTGGGAAGGAATCCCATGATGGTAAGGGAATGCAACATTATGCTGCCCCACCGTTTCCTCTGCTGTTCCCTGGCTTTTTGGCCTCAATGTGATGAGGTTTTAGTGACAGCCCCCTTGGATTGAAAGTAGTGAGGTTGATTGCCAGGTGAGCAAAAGAAAACAAAATCCAGCCATACAGGACTTCACTCACCTGAGCATGCTGACCTAATTTATGGCAGGATGACTGGATGGAGGAATATTTAAGGGGAGAATTAATCTCTTTAAACTTAGCACTCCTGGGCAAGAAGGGGCATATTATTCCAAATCTCTGACTAGTGTGTTCCCATGGACAAGTATATTTGAGAAAGAGATTGGATCTATACTGCCCTATATCCTAGGATCTGGTCCCAGATTATCTGATTATCCAAGTTTATTTGGCAGTGTAAACTCATATTGGCCCCTTCCATGCAGCTATATAAAATCCACATTGAATTGGATTATATGGCAGTGTGGATACAGATAACCAAGTACAGAGCAGATATTGTTGATTATCTGCCTTGATATTCTTGGTCATATAGCTGTGTGGAAGTGTTCATAATCTAGTTTAAAGTAGATAATCTGGGATCAGATCCTGGGATATAGGGCAGTGCAGAGAGCCATTGTAGTTGTTTGAGTTTTGGAATATGACTATAGAGACCGGGGTTCAATTCCTCACACAGTAATGGAAACCCATTGGGTAACTCTGTAAGAGTTAGCCCTAGAAAACCCTCTGTGGCCCCTTCTACACTGCCATATAAAATTCCAGATTATCTGCTTTGAACTGAATTATATGGAAGTGTAGATTCATATATTCCAGTTCAAATCAGATAATCTGGATTATATGGTTTGATAATCTAGATTATATGACAGTGATATGTTCATCTGATAGGTTCATCTGAGGGTTGACATAAGTCACACAACATCAAGAATAATGATTTGGGACAAAATAGAGATCCTGTTGATTCATTGTTCATCTTCCTCTTTAGTTTTCTCCCGATAATAGCTGATGTGGTCTCACTGGAGTGTTTGTTCTGTTGGGTGTCTTCAACATTCATAGCAAGGCCCAGGACTCCATGGTTTTGATGGGTTGTCCCATTTGCAGTGCTGGATTAAGGTGTTTAACCCATGGGGCACATCCAAAAAATTGACCCTCTATGCAAATGTGTGTGCTATTCTAGAAGTAGTGTCGTGAAAATGAATTACTTCTTGGATTTCTCAATGATTCTATTGCCATTCATGTTTTCTCTGTAATTTCAGTGATACTAACAGCCTGAGCCCTTGTGTTTTTATACAATAACTGAACAACACAAAATGACTGAATAACACGTAAACAACAGAATAGATATTTCAGGAAATCCAGGAAGTAATGGAGAAAAGGGGAAGCACATTACACTTGTTCTCTTCTGTATTGGGCCATTGGCCAGTGAGGAATATAGAGCAACTGTAGCAACTGGTCCATTGTTAATACATGTTAATATGTTTGGGTATCTGGCTCTACACAGTAAACAGGGCACATTATGGACCTGGATTTCTGTGTTGTAGGTATGGCAGTAAATTTGTTGTAAAGGTTCTTTCAATCAATTAAGAAACAATTGCTAGCTGCTGATGCTTAGTGTCTTACATAGACAGAATGTACACTGGTATATAGTACAGATTATCAAATCAGATAATCTAGATTATCTGATTTGAACTGGATTATATGGGTCTACACTGCCATTTAATCCAGCTCAAAGCCGATAATCTGGATTTTATAGCAGTGTGGATGGGGCCTTAGAAATGGAAGTTCTGAAAGGGTGAGATGAATGCTTGAAATGGTCTATCCCAGGAGGCTAATGGATCTGCATGGTTTTCTGGCAGAATTTTCTTGTCACCTCAGCAAGCAATTCTGTCAACACTCTGGGGAGGAGAAGCAAAGCCAACACACTATAGTATCTTCTAAGGACAGGGAATAGTATCTCAGCTTATTCAACCACTGACTGGAAACATGGAGTTCAGAAGGGAATTGCAGAATAATTCATCTGAAAGAGACTCCAAGGGCCCAGTGCTCTGCATGCATGAATAAACAGCCAAAGCAATCGTGGGAGATGGGCATCCAACCTCTTCAGCTAGTACACCACTTCCCAGGGCAGCTCATGCCACTGTTGAACAGCAATTGCTAATCATTAAATGGAATCATTTTTTCTTGAAGTTTTAATTAATTGGTTCATGTCTTAGCAGCAGAAACTATTGTTATCTGGGACTTCTTTTATCCCAGAGGGTTCAAGGTTTGTGGAAGGGAAATTCAGATTTTCTGCAGGCCAGATGTAGGCCACTAAAAAAAACAGACAATTCTATACCAGCATAGAGTCTATAGTATATCCCACTTCTGATGTCACACTTTTTATATTTTCTTGTGTACATGAAATGTGAACAGGAGCCAAAGAAAGGTGCAACTTGTAAACACATTGAACATGGTGGCAACATCAGCAGTCACATATTCTCAGCACCAGGCCACAATATCTGACAGATGTTCTGTGCCTAGATGAGCAACAATTTCCTCTGCTTAAGTCTGTATTTCATTCTCCCCATGGATGTGTCTCTGGGGAGAGTTTAGACACAGGGGGAGTGCTTTCAACATTTACATCATTCCCCAAGGGGAAATTCCACATGCTTCCTGTCTCTTCTGCATCTCATCACATCACAAAACTAGATGTATAAATCGATAGAGAAACTGGTAAGTGAAATGTTAGTTGCATTAAAAAAAATACAATACGACCCCCATATTAATAGATACAATATATGCAGTTTCACTCTCCCACAGTTTTGTTTACTCTCTTTAGACCTCCTACAGAAGCTCTGCCTTCTTGCTACCTCCATTATTTGTGCCATTGAAAATACGTAATAGGATCTCTATTATCTGCAATTTCACCTATTCACACAAAATCTGGGAAGATGTCCCTTGCAAATATGAGGGTTGTACTATAGATTCGTCCCCTTTTCTTATTTTTTAACCTCCATAGACTGTTCAGTTTTGAAATAACCAGTTTCTTTTTATTTATAAGCCTACCTGTCCAAACGTCTTTTTCTTTATGAACCAGTTTGAGCATTAAGATTGACCAAGAAGGTCCTCCTCTTGGTCCCACTGCTTTTGCAGATGCGACTGGTAGGGACAAGGGACGGGGCTTTCTCAGTGGTGGTCTCTTGGCTGTGGAACTCCCTCCCCAGTGAGATCAGATCACCCTCCTCCCTCCTGGTATTTAGAGAAAAAAAAAATAAAACCTGGCTGTGTAAGCAGGTGTTCGATGATTGACAGAGTTGTAGCATAACATCTCATCATGATATACATATTAATGAAGCAGTTGAACTATGACTATGGGATTGGTGCAATGTTCAATATGTTGTATGATGTTTTAATATGCTTAATATATTTAATTGTTTTTATTCATATTTATATGTTCTTTTGATTTTTAGTTTACTGTGTTTATGTATTGCTTTTTTTCTTATGTATCATGTGGCATTGAATTTTGCCAGATTATAAGATGCTCTGAGTCCCCCTTGGGGTGAAATAGAGCAGGATAGAAATATAGTAAATAAATAAATGAATGAATTCATTTTGTTTTGAAATTATTAAATGTATATCTCACAGTTCTAAACATAATACGTGAGGCAGCTAGCAACACTTTATAGGAATAAAAGTCTCTTTGAACAAATAAAAATGAACAGATTATATATATTTTAAAAGCTCAAAAGCAGGCAATTAAATATATTGTAAGATGAGCAGTGGGGTTTGCTATCGCCAAGTCCTGATTAAATAAGACAGTGTTTAACTTTTACTGGAAGGTGGATGAAGAGGAGGAAGAGGAAGAAAAGGATGAGGAGGCAGCCATGACATTGGTAGTTATATCAGTCACATCTGGACCAGCAGTGTAACTTCATTCCTCAATGTCATTGCTTATCTCTTCATGTGTAGAATACGGAAAGAGAAATTAACATCCAGACGGTGGATATATTAATATGACTATTTCTCCTTTGTAGGTCACAGCTAGGAATGAAAAGAATGCTTGAAAATACGAGGGGTATTTTTTAAGTAAGGTCCGTTTTGTTGTAGACACTAGTAGTTTGCGCGCATACCGCAACAAGTGCATGCGTCGTGTACCAGCATGCTTCGGGAACAACTGTGCTCAGTTTCCGCTCTGTAGCTAACCTGTACGGCTCTGTTCTGTGCTTTAAAAATGTTTAAGACTATCAACTCACCCTTCGCATGTGAGGTTCGCTCAGTGATACGGTTTTTGTCAGCAAGGAACCTGCCTGCTGCAGAAATTTGACAGATTTATGAAGTGTACGGTGATACTATTATGAGTGAAAGCAAAGTGCGTAAGTGGGTACGACAATTCAAAGATGGCCATGACAACATCCATGATGAGGACCACTCCGGTCACCCTTCTTTGATTACAGACGATTTGATTTGATCGCACACGCAAATCTTTGGTTTTTGTGGTCCTCTGTTAGGAGTTTCGGGAGCACAGTTTCCTAAACTTTAGGTGTTCAGAAACAATGTTGTAAAGCACTGATCTCGACACATCAGGAAATTCATTTGAGAGACCTGTTATTGTGAAGCGCCTTTTCTCATGAATCCTCGCTTCAACTGAAGCCATGAAATCGTCTGTAATCAAAGAAGGGCGACCGGACTAAGAGATGGTTGAAAAACTGTTTCTCAAGTCTTGGGAAGAGAAGAATCCTAGTTCTGTGTGAAAAATGTACATTTTTCTTGTTGAAAACAGCATTCTCAATACAGAAACTATGTTTCCTGCACAAAAACAATATTAATGAGCAGAAAATGCTACTTGCTTAACCTCCCCCCCCCCCCAAACCCACAATAAAAAACCCACATGCATTTTATTTTTGCACACTATAGATTCTGAACTGGGAATTGTCTTTGAAAAGTGCAGTTTTTAACCATTTCTTGCAGCAAGGAAAATGAGGTAAAACCCTTGGTTCTTGCTTCCTAAGGGGAAAAATTGCATCCATAGATACAGCTTTTGAACAACAACAGGAGGAATAAGAGTTAAAGTAATTTCTGAGCCTCGCCTATCTTCTTCCGTGGTATTTCAGTTATGATTTTCAGAAGGAAGAGATGCTTCTATCAAAGATGGAGCTCATTGCTAAAAAATATTACTAAGGTCACCACCGGTATTGACCATGTTGATGGTTCACTGTCAAGAGCTAACTTTCTGAACTGTAGAATGCATTTTCTGGTTTTGGATGGAATCTTCACTGTTTTCGTTTCTGGATGGCAATGACCAGCTTTTGGGTTCTTCTGCCCTTGTTTTGTTTAATACCCAATGTTTAAAAGTAGAGAAGGGAAAGCAGAAGTAGAAAGAGAAGAGGTTGATACTGATTTGTCATTGCTATTGGTATGCCTTCTAAATCCTAAGAACAAGCATGTTCCAAATGGACTGTTGTAGGTTTTTCAGGCTGTATGGCCATGTTTTAGAAGCATTATCTTCTGATGTTTCACCTGCACCTATAGCAGGCATCCTCAGAGGTTGTGAGATCTACACAACCTCTGAGGATGCCTGTCATAGATGCAGGCAAAACGTCAGGAGAGAATGCTTCTAGAATATGGCCATACAGCCCGAAAACTCTACAACAGCCCTGTGATTCCAGTCATTAAAGCCTTTGACATTACATGTTCCAAATGTTGGTTTTAAGGACTGTTCACTTTCGTAGGGTATGGGTTTAAGTTAGATTTGTTTATTTGTGTGTGTGTGTGTGGCCCTTCTATAGCTATAAGAATAGCGAAGTTTCCTTATAAGAATGCACACTCCCAAACCTTTGGGATGACAACGAAGACAGTTTCTACAAAACATAGGTTTTTTAATGCTCTTTAAATTGTATAGGAAAAAAGACCTATTTCTAGCCTTGTGCTGGGAGCAAGAAACAGTGTAAGAATAGAAAGGATATAAATCCTATTATTCTCTCCTGGCCACCAGCACAATTATGGGGTAGTTTTAGCTATTGTAGTATAAAAATGTTGCAAAGCTTCAAACAGCGAATGGAGAGGAATTCTGAAGCTGATTGTCTCCTTAATGGGGAATGCACAATGATGAGAAGACAGTATGAAAAAGCTGAAGGCTTCAGTAGCCTAGAATTAAAGAAAGCTAGGTACACACTTGAAATCCAAATGATACCTTGAATGTCAAGCCAAGTTATTATTTTTGTCCCCACACCAATAATAGGGCCTAGAGAGAAAAGTTGAAATTACAAGGGGGAAAAAGCCACACCAAGCACACATGAAGGAATAATTTTCTATTCAAAACAACACAAAAGTACAGCAAATGCATACTGTGCACTATTGTTGAACTTAAGCACTAGGGCAATTCAAGAAGCTATAAGACTCTGTTTCAGGAAGATTACAAATGGATATTGAAGCATAATGAGGCAGAACCTATCTAAAGAAATCTTTTAGCTCCCATACTGTCTGTGGCAAGTTTATCCTTGCCCCCAGAATCACCAGCACCATGGGAAATGTCAAATGGAGAATATAAAGCCAAAGGAAATCTGGTTCCTGTGAAATATGTAGAGAAATAATTCACTCCATCAATAAAATTGTACGAAATACCTATGATAGATCCATATCATTAATGCTATGCACAGCCAAGAATCTCTTTAAGGTTGAGTATCTCCAAAATACTTAGGACCAGGGATGTTTTAGATTTCAGATTTTTGTATTTTGGAATATTTACATATTTTGAGACATCTTGGGGTTAGGACACAGGTCTAAACACAAAATTCATTTTATGTTTCACACAAAATGTATGCACATAGTAATTTTTATAAACAATATATGCAGATGAAATGACCACTTCAGTGGGCATTGAATCATCAGAAAGTAAAATGTCACCATCTCAGCCACTAATGTGGATGATTTTGGATTTTTTTGGTTTTCTGGATGTGAGATACTCGACCTATATAAAAATTTTGTCACACTGAAAGTTGCTTTGTATGAGATGTCAAATACTGGTAGCAAAAATAAGAGCAGAGGGTTGTGGGATGGCAGAGAGAGGCAGAAAAGAGAGCACTATGTCCAACATTGAACCAGAAAGTTGAGAGAGAATATAAGGAAGGGCAGTGTGTGAGAGAGACAGAAGCATCTGGCTTCAGGAAATAAGTAGGGAGGAATCATGCAGATGTAATGGTCACAGGGCAAATAAAAGGATAATGCAAAAATTGCATTCAGCCAAGGGGATAGCGTGAAGGGAAGTCAATAGACCACAATTCTTGGAGTCCCACAGGAGTTGCTATCAACTGGCTTCATAGAAGGGAGGAGAATAAAGATCTCTGTGATCTACAGAGTTCAGGACATTACAGAAGAAGAAAGAAGCTGAAGTACACTGGTTGTTGTTCTCACACATTTTCCTTTTTGAAACTGACAGAAAGACTAATAACTTATTTCCAGCTCACCTCTTTGAAACAAATATAATTATTTTTATGAAAACATAGTCTAAAAGGATCAATAATCCAAAAATAAGAATTAGGACAAGTAAACAAATAACATTTCCATTGTATAAGTTGTACATACCAGCAGACCCACAATGAATTTTGGAGAAACCAAAATAGAAATATAACTGACAAGGTGGCCTGAGCAATATCTAAAAATGAAAGTTCAGTTATTGCCTCAAGGGCAAAGTTTAATTGAAAAATGAGGAAGAGTAAAAATGAACAGTTAAAACCCAGATTCACCTTTAATTTACCCTGTCTGCTCTGCAACACATTGGGACTTCTTCTGGGTATCTCTAGTTTTCAGCTTTATCCCAGTTTTGTCCTTTTAGGCACAGTTGGGATAAAAGTTTGGGGATATTCCTGAATTTGCAGGAAACACTGGAGTATCCGGAGGCTTTGTGGAAAACTGATCACCTGAATCAGTTTGATTATGTAAGAGATCCATTCTGGCATCAGTACAGTAGACCCAACTGCAAGCGACAGGAGCTCCGTGATCACCAGGGGGCAGTGGTAGCAACATGGATGGCAAAATGACAGTGCAATGGGGCTGATGTGGTCTCAGGCCATCTGACCATCTGGACACCAGAACATACGTAATGGAAGAGGGCCACTGCAGGCCTACACTATAGTGTCCAGAAGGATATTGAGCAGCTGTCCAGAGAAGGGTGACCAAAATGACCAATGGTTTGGAAGCCAAGTCCTATGTGTAGTGGCTTAGGGAGCTAGTTTGGAGGGGGGGGGGGAAAGGCTGAGAAAAGCCATGTTTACATTATTGAAAGGATGTCACATTGTGGAGGGGACAAATTAGTTTTCTGTTGCTCTAGAAACTAGGACACAAGACAATGGGTTCAAATTGCAGGAAAAGAGATTCCATCTAAACTTTAGGAAGAACTTTCTGATGGTAAGAGCTATTCGGCAGTGAAATATGCTGCTTCAGAGTGTGCTGGAGTCTTTTTTTCAGGATATTTTAAAGTAGCAACTGGATGGCCATCTGTAAGCAGTGCTTTGAAAAGTTTTTTTCTGTGTGGCATGGGGTTAAACTGGATGGCCCTTGGGGTCTCTTTCAACTCCAGGATTCACCTGACAGTGTAGATGCTGCCAATGATCTTAGAAAATGGGAAATGAAGAACACTTACTTAGTGTTCTTCATTTCTTACTTACATGTAAAAAAAAGTCACAAAGTAAATGTTTAAATTCATGATGAAATAATCAGTAATTTTTAGATTCAATACAGAAAAGCTTGACATCAGCTTTTTTATGAATTACATTCTGTTGATTTTTGTTTAAAAAAAGCAGTATTGTTGTATTATTGTAGCAATGTCGGTCTTTTTTTTTTTTTTTTTTAAAGAACATCTTTTGAAGCTCACCAGAGGCCTAAGAACATGTTGGCTGACAGCAATGGAGCCTGATAAGATCTTGGAACTTAGACAGATCCTTCCTTTTAAGTCTACTTTGAGACTCCTGTTAGACTTTCTCTTGTTTCTTTAAGTTTGTTCTTAAGAGTATGAAGATAAAAAGGCTCTGATCACAATGACTAAGCTTGTGAAAGCATATATATATGCTACGAAACTATTGTCTTAGCCTATATATATGTGGAACTTTGATGTCACACTTTATAGGGAATATATACAGATTTTTAATAACAATAGAAAATGGATTGAAGGTCCTGCCATTACGAAGACTTGTTTGTTCAATACCAAGGTTGAACCCAGATGGTGGCAGTTTGTAATGCACTCTTTGGATGAAGTTTAGACTTCACTGTCAGTGGTTAAGTAGCAGCCTAGGGCTCCTGAAATATCTGAACTATTGATTGATGAAAGTGAAGAAAAGCACATATGTGACAACAGAGCCCACCCTGTGATGTTAATGCTGTTCCAAGCTGTAAGCTGGGTAAATGTGCCAAGGTCTGTAATGAAGTTCAATACTCTAGCAGAACTAGTATTCATCATAAAGACTTTTATTTTTATAAACTTAAAGAAAGTGAAACATTGCTTTGTTGTACTAAGAAATAAAATGAATACTTGTAATGTGAAGGTAGAACCCTTCCCAAGCAGATAAATACTTTTTCTTGATAATGATACACCAAATGGGAAATAAATTAGGTGTTTTTAATCCACAAATATGGGAAAGTCTTTTGGAATAGAATTCTCAGTATATCTCTGGCACTATGGCTTTTGACTAGAGTACCTGGGGATTTTGGATGACGTTAAGCCTTTTTGGTTATTTTTTTTTTTACTTCTCTTAAAATTCCAGGATACATTTAATCTGAGTTTGGTGCTTTTTAAAATATTACCATTCTAATTACTATTTTCTTCAGTGTTGCTGCCTTTTATGTTTTACTTTTTCCTCCAGAAGTTAACAAAACTGAACCTTGGAGTACTTCTTTTCCAGCTTTCCCTTTCTTTAATGAGTAATGTGTGATGAAAATTCATTTAGGCCTCCAGCTTTGTCACTCTCATCCATCACCGGCATGTGTTTCCAAATGCTTCCATTGCTCCATGTGTTGGAGTGAGACAGTAAGAGCACAGTGTGGAGAAGAGAGGAATAAACAGGCTAACTGTCAGGTTGTATCTGTACCACAGATTTATAGCAGTTTGACACTAGATTGATGGGGTGCATTGCTATATAATTTTGGAATTTGAAGATTTGTGAGATATTGACCCTTTTTTGTCAGAGATCTTTTTTTGCCACAACCAAGTAGAAATCCCAAGATTGCATGGCAATTAAAGTGGTGCCAAATTGCTATTAATGCAGCAGTGTGGATGGTCTCTTAGGTCATGAGTAATGATTTTTGCAAATACATTTGAATATATGTACATATAAAACTAATTCAACAAACTGTTCCAGCTTCTTCCTTTTTCTGTTGTCCAAAATAAATGAATGATTGTGTGAAGTATGACCCTCTAAAGCTGCATTCACATAGATCATTAACTGCAGAGTTTGTCTGGAGGTGAAGTTCTCTGTTCTCAACCTCACTACGTTGTTGTGCAGTCCATTGTGTAGATCATTATAGACCATTGTGTTGTTCGATTGTGTGCTGACCGATCTGTATAGACCTAGTGGTGTAAACCGCTTTTTGTGTAGTCCGACGGTGTGTTGCCTGTGCAATTTAATCGGATAGAGACCAACTGGACCGACTGCCACCGTGTCGACCACCTCCGGAGGTCCATCCGCTATCTCACATCAATCGTCTGTAGTTTACATCTGAATCATAGCACTTTTGCCAACTGCCAATCTCTTGATTACTGTGTTTATATATTGCGAACATCGAACATTATAGTTCCATCCTACTTTGCTGCTAATGTGGTAATAAGAGCATAACATAGCACTTTAAGGCGTCTGCCTCCGTTGCCAACTGTTTTGCACTTCCCTTCCCCGATTCCTCCTGCCGCACTTTAGTAGCATTGAGGGCCAAGTTTTGGACTTGTTGCACTTTAATATCTTACCGCACTTTAAGTTCTTGCACTTTAAGTACTACCCTTGTAGCCGTGGATTTTGCTACAGTTACTGTTACTACTGTTGCACTTAAGACTCTTGTGCTCTGGGGACCACCCTATTTTTGCGGTTGAAAGTTCACCATCTGTATCTACCATCTACCGAAGGGTATTGTTTCCATCCATGCGGTCCCCCACCCTCCTATGTATACTGTCTCTGATACTATTGACTGGTGGAAGAAGCAGGGGAGGAAGTGGGTTGGAGCCTGTGAAGAACAATGAGGAGGGGAGGGGGGATAAAGAAGGCCAAAGTAATTGGCAAGAAAGAACGCCAACATCTAAAACATCTGATGAAATAGAGGTTAAGACCCTGGTCAGGAACGGCGGCATGGAGGAAGGGAGGTGTTCCACTAGCCGAGGGGCCCCCATAGAGGTCGTGGTGGGAAGGAGGAGATGCGGGAAAAGGAGACCTCAAATTCGGCCAAATTCGGACCATGTATCCAAAACATTAAAAATTCCAACTCGGTCTCCCAAGGTAAATTGGTGTAACCAGGTGAGCGGACCCTCTGGACTGAAGGTTGTGCTGTTGAATGCCAGATCTGTCAACGGAAAAACGACCTGGATCCAGGACCTAATCCTGGATGAGCGGGCAGATCTGGCGTGCATCACGGAGACCTGGTTGGAGGAAGCTGGAGGAGTAAATCTGACCCAGCTTTGTCCCCCGGGCTTCTCCGTGCAGCACCAACCGAGATCCGGAGGGCGGGGAGGCGGGGTCGCAGTGGTCTATAGAAATTCCATCCATCTGATCAGGTGCCCCATCCCGCAGACCGCAAATTTTGAAAGCGTCTACCTGAGGGTGGGTGACCGGGACAGTATAGGGATTCTGTTAGTGTACCGTCCACCTCGCTGCGCTACAGTCTCCCTACCTGAGCTAGCGGGGGTGGTCTCGAGCCTGGCGTTGAAGTCTCAACAGCTCCTTGTGCTAGGAGACTTCAACATCCATGCCGAGGCAACCCTCACAGGTGCGGCTCAGGACTTCATGTCTGCCATGGCAACCATGGGGCTGTCCCAACAAATATCTGGCCCCACCCACTGTGCTGGACACACATTGGACTTGGTTTTCTGCCAGGGATGGGAACAGGGTGGCGGTGTTGAGGAGTTGTCCATCTCTCCGTTGCCGTGGACCGACCACTTCCTGATCAGATTTAGGCTCACTGCGCCCCCTAACCTCTGCAAAGGTGGAGGACCTATTAAGATGGTCCGCCCCAGGAGGCTGATGGATCCGAAGGGATTCCTGACGGCTCTTGGGGATTTTCCCGCCACCTCGGTAGGTGACCATGTCGAAGCCTTGGTGGCTCTCTGGAATGGGGAGATGGCCAGGGCTATTGACATGATTGCTCCGGAACGTCCCCTCTCAAGTAGCCGAGCTAAACCAGCCCCTTGGTTTACTGAGGAGCTGGCAGTGATGAAGCGAAGGAAGAGGGAACTAGAGAGCGTGTGGCGTTCGGATCCGAGCGAGTCAAACCGAGCACGGTTTGTGTCCTTTCTTAGGGCATATGCCGCGGCAATAAAGGCCGCAAAGAAAACTTTCTTTGCGGCCACTATTGCGTCTGCAAAGAACCGTCCGGAGGAGTTGTTTCGGATTGTCAGAGGTCTTTTAACTCCCACCACTGCAGGTGGGAGTCCTGACAATTCGGGCGTGCGCTGTGAAGCATTTGCTCGGTTCTTTGCAGACAAAGTCGCCTTGATCCGTTCTGGGCTGGACGCCGCGTTAGATGCAGACTCCGAGAATGTAACGAGAGCACCTGCTTGTCCTATTTTGATGGATTCTTTTCAGTTTGTGAAACCCGAGGATGTGGACAAGATACTTGGAGGTATGAGGCCCACCACGTCCATCCTAGACCCCTGCCCATCCTGGCTTCTGAGGGAGGCCAGAGGGGGATTGGCTGAGTGGGTAACAGTGGTGGTGAATGCCTCCCTTCGGGAAGGCAAGATTCCAGCGAGCCTAAAACAGGCTATTATAAAGCTGCTGTTGAAGAAGCCATCACTGGACCCCACTAAATTGGACAACTTTCGGCCTGTTTCCAATCTCCCCTTTTTGGGCAAAGTCATGGAAAGTGTGGTGACCTCACAACTCCAGGTATTCTTGAGAGACACGGATTATCTGGATCCGGCACAGTCTGGTTTCAGACCGGGGCATGGTACCGAGACGGTCTTGGTCGCCTTAGTGGATGATCTGCGCCGGGAGCTAGACAGGGGGAGTGTGTCCCTGTTGGTGCTCCTGGACCTCTCAGCGGCCTTCGATACCGTCGACCACGGTATCCTTCTGGGGCGCCTTGCGGAAATGGGTCTTGGGGGCATTGCTTTGCAGTGGCTCCAGTCATTTCTGGAGGGCCGCACCCAGAAGGTGTTATTGGGGGACTCCTGTTCCGCACCACAACCTTTGATTTGTGGGGTGCCACAGGGTTCCATACTGTCCCCCATGCTGTTTAATATCTACATGAAGCCGCTGGGTGAGATCATCCGGAGTTTCGGGGTGCGGTGTCATCTGTACGCAGATGATGTCCAACTCTGTCACTCCTTCCCACCTGCTACTAAGGAGGCTGTCGAGGTCCTGAACCGGTGCCTGGCCGCTGTAACGGTCTGGATGAGGGCGAACAAACTGAAATTAAATCCAGACAAGACAGAGGTACTCCTGGTCAGTCGCAAGGCCGAACGGGGTATAGGGTTACAACCTGTGCTGGACGGGGTCGCACTCCCCTTGAAGGCGCAGGTTCGCAGCTTGGGTGTGACCCTGGACTCATCGTTGAGCCTGGACCCCCAGGTTTCAGCGGTGACCAGGGCAGCATTTGCACAGCTCAGGCTCGTGCGCCAGCTGCGCCCGTATCTCGGGAAGTCTGACTTGGCCACGGTGGTACACGCTCTTGTCACATCCCGCCTGGATTACTGCAACGCTCTCTACGTGGGGCTGCCCTTGAAGACGGCCCGGAAGCTTCAGCTGGTTCAGCGCGCGGCAGCCATGTTACTAACTGGAGCGGGTGGCAGGGAGCACACAACGCCCTTGTTGTCCCAGCTCCACTGGCTGCCGATTTGCTACTGGACCCAATTCAAGGTGCTGGTTTTGGCCTACAAAGCCCTAAACGGTTCTGGCCCAAAATACCTTTCCAACCGCATCTTGGCCTACGAGCCCACGAGGACCTTGAGATCGTCTGGGGAGGCCCTTCTCTTGATCCCGCCTGCGTCACAGGCACGGCTGGCGGGGACGAGGGAGAGGGCCTTCTCGGTGGTGGCCCCCCGGCTGTGGAACACTCTCCCTGCTTACATCAGACAGGCGCCCTCCCTCATGTCCTTTCGGAGAAGCCTTAAGACATGGCTGTTCGAGAGGGCATTTAATTAAGTGCTAAACAACAAAACAATACGGTAATGAGAACTGGAATGGAACAAGGAATATGAGATTGGCTATGATTCCACTAAGAGACGAAGCGGATTTTTAGTGTAGTCTGTAATTTGTTGTATTGTTTATATGTTATTGAAAATGGCTTTTGTAATTGTCTTTTATGTGTACTGTACACTGCCATGAGTCGCCCTTATGGGCTGAGAATGGCGGTTAATAAGTGCATCAAATAAATAAATAAATAAATACCAGCTCCAGCAGTGGTTACTCTGCCTACTTTTGTCCTCTTACAGCAGCAAAATGGAATCCACACCATCCGCAAGCCAAACCTTGGCCCTGCTGGAAATTCATCTTTACTTGTGTCAATTTTTGAGAAGAAGAAACAAAAGCTGGATCTACACTGCATTATATGGTCAGCATAGATCTAAATAATTATAGGGCAGTATAGACCTAGCCTTAGTGAACTGCATTGCTACTCCTGTTTATATCAAAGGTATTGTTCCCATTTCTGAAGTTGGATAGGGTGACCAAGTTGGATAGGGTGACAGATCACAATCAGATCACAAGACCAAAACACTCCCATCCATTTCTTCTGTTTTTACTACATGGTAATACCACATTGTTCCAGTACCATTTGACAGAGATGCAAAAACTATAGGGTACAATGTGCAAATCCTATCAGTTTGTTGTAGTATGCACTCAGAAAGGTTTAAAAAGTTAAACAAAAGGCTTACTTAAACAACATGTGTGTAAAGTTGATTAGTATTCACTTGATTTTATTGTTGTAGTTCATTAAACTCTCTTTGCCCAAACATTCATGGGAGCAGGTGGAGTCACTAGTGGGCTCATGCCCAAGTAGCAATTACATAGATGTGTATGAACTGACACTTAAAATCATTTGGATGATGCTGATGAGACGAATAAGCTATTGTTGTAATGCTGGCTATTTTTTCACAGCAGTTGTTACAACACAAGTGCACAACAGTCATGGCTGCAATACCTGAAGCATTATTCTCTGAATGCCAGTTGCCAGGAAACACAAGTGGGAAAGGCCTTTTGAGCTTCAGCCCTACTTGTGAGCTTCCCAGACAGATCTGATTTGTTATTGTCCAAACGGAATGGTGAATTAGAAAAGCTTTGGTTGTATCCTTTTCTCTTTACATTCTTATACAGAGACCTGCTAGTTTATATCACCGTATCTTTGATGTGAAATCCAGGTCAAAATTGCCCACATTCTTGAAAGTATTTTATTTATGTTGTATCAAAAGCATTTCATAAATTCATATAAAACTGATAAAAATAGGTGTGCAGATGGCTAAATATCTTTTGACCAAAAATGGGCAACAGTAACAGCATTTTCTGTAGCCTCCAACAATTCCTCCTCTGTACATGAGGCAGGGCACAATGGACAAGCATACAGATGCAGAGTTGTCTGTTCTGCTCCATAGTCACACAAGGTATGGGATTCTTTTAGGTAGTGCCATTTTGCCAGGTTGTCTTTTGATCTGCCCACTCTGCTTCTGAGTCTATTCAGGGACTTCCAGGTTGCCCATTCTTGGTTTGTCCCTGGAGGAAGACCCTCATGGGGAGTCATCCAGTTGGGATTTCCTGATTTAGCTGCCCAGAGGGATACCCTTGCTGTTGCTGGGGGGATGCCAAGAAGAGTGGTAGTTCTCATAAAGCTTTTCCTTGATTTGAGTCTACTGGGAGGAGGCTGGTAGCCATGTAGTGGATGGTGTTCACAGTGTTCAACCTTTTTTCTTGAAAGTGAGAAAAGGAGATATAAATATTATGTTAATAGATCTAGGTTTTCAGCAAACCCATTCACTCCCTTGCTTGATTTTATAATTATGGCTATGATGTTTTGAACACATTGTAGTTTGGGATTTTGCAAGACAAACTAAGAGCCATATGAAAGAGAATAGAAGCAGGTCTAGACTGCCACCTATCAACCCCACCCACCCATAGATTCCATGTGGATGAACCAACTCTACTATGTGGATGAACCAACTCTGGAAGCAAGCTACATTTTCCAAATTCCTCATTTCAGGGCATTATGGGAAATGTAAATGGTGCTTCTAGGCCACTCATCATTTGTGATAGTATTTCAGTGGCTATAAAACCCCCTCCCCCAACACACACACACACCAGTAGATACCAGTAAGAAGGTACATTGCTAGAAATATCCTCTTTAAGGGTGAGGGAACCCTAAATGGAATGAATCTTTAATGTATATTAACTCTAATTGAGATGATGTGAAGAGAAAAATGTATCTACTGCTATGGACAAAACTGACAGCATAACCGAGCCATATATGATAGATTGTTTATGGGGGAAAAGCTGCCAAATGCTTGAAGCAAATCAGTATATATCTTAAATGGTAATGCAACATGTACAACAAAATCTATTTAGCATCATTTTCAGCAAGGCCTTGACACACCTGCTTATTAACATATGGTTATCAAATCTGTTTTCTCATTTTAGCTAGAGTGTGCTAGACCCACTGCTCTTCATTAGTTGTTATGAATACGCTGCCAATTACTCTTGCTTATTCACCATTGAAAGTCAATTGTCTCTATAAAACAGAAGCACTGAAGGAGAGCGAGGAAGAGGGAGAAAAATTATTTAGATGCTGTATGGCTGCATCTTCAAGAAGAATGATTACCATAATTTTTTAGGAATCTTGGCAAAGTCTTAGCTGTTTAAAAACTGCACTTTTATCAGAGCTGCTTTTTGTTAAAAAAATGAGAGAGAGAGAAAAGAAAAAAGATTCCACAGTAACTTAGCTCCACATCTCAAGGAGCCAAAGCAATTGAAGCTCAATCACAGAAGACACTTCAACACCAAATTCACCACTCTCTTGTCCCTTTCCATGTTTCAAATTCCTGTCAATATTGCTAAAAATAAACACACGCTCTAATGGCAAACATTTCTCTGTGGCACCAGCTGCTAAGCAAATAAACTTCCAAATAAAAATGTTGTCATTGTGAAATAAGATATATTTAATTAAATAAAGGAGAAAAAGCAAAGTGCCATTACAAGAACATAAAACTGCGAGGCACAAGATAAAGCTAAATTACTACAAGGCAGCTCAGTTCAATCTAATCCTTCAAGATAAAGATGAAACCAGAAAATTGCACATATTGTGAAATAAGCATAAGCTCTAAGCAAATATTAACTGGGGAGATATAAACTGATTTATAATAAATACAAGTGTGAATGCTAGGATTAGTTTAGGAAATGCAAACTGAATGATGCCAGGTTATAAATACTCCATTTTAAAGCTTGGAACACAAGAAGAAAGTTATACAGTAACCATATTCAGGTGTTGAAAAAAAGGCTCAAAACAAATATCAGAGGAGAAGGAGCAGGTCTGCTTTCTTGTAGCATCTCTCATCCCATGCAGAGTGGCAATCTTTAAAGGAGGGCCTCCTCTATGTATGGAATATTTTAGCACAGCCAGAAAGTATTTTTTTTTTAGCATTATGGATCATGTGGTGAATAGTCTGCTTTTTAGAAATCATTCTCCATGGGAATTGAATGACGGGGCAGATCTAGCCTTCTGCCTTGCT
Organism: Anolis sagrei; assembly: GCF_037176765.1. Lineage (NCBI taxonomy): Eukaryota > Metazoa > Chordata > Lepidosauria > Squamata > Anolidae > Anolis > Anolis sagrei. The sequence continues at coordinate 138,240,072 of NC_090021.1, read as the reverse complement.
TCATGTACTCAAGATAGCCCCCTCTGAAAGCATGAATAGGACTTGTATATATTATATACAATGATACATAGTTATCTAGTTGAAGCCAAAATTCAGCTACCAATCAAGGAGTGGTAGGAAGATCCAATGAAGCCATATGAAGACACACAAACTGAATTGAAGGCAACAGGACAGAGGTTTATTTACTTTCATGTCTGAAAGGATGTCTGATGCAGAGTCTCTGCTCAAAAGAAATTGGGCATGACCAAGCAATACAGTGCAAAACATTTTATCCCCTTTGACAGCCATTCAAAATTCCCATGCCATCCCCTGATTGGCCAGAAATTGACCTGGCTTCAATCAGGTCCTCATTGGCTGGGAAATCCTCATGACATCAGAGGTGGATGGAGTCTCCTCTGTGGCAGGAGAAATAAACAGCTGTCGTTGGTAGGCCTGGAAAGGCTTGCCCGGAGAGGTGGAGGGGGCAAACATATGGTGAATCAATATGTTCAACGGTTCATGATGGGATTATTTCCCAAGTCCAGTTTGTACAAAGGATGAGTCTCAGAACACAATAGGGCTGTTATGCAGATATGACTGGTTCAATGAAAAATATACAGCTTTTATCTGTATGTTATTAGAGTCTAACAATGTCTCATCCCCAGATTCCCTCAGGAGATTGAGGTTTTTGTTAACAGGATTTGGGTTTTCCAAGCAGCATTGTTTCTTCTTGATTACCTTTCAGTAGATGGGCAGCTGGCAAAGCCCCTCAGGCACATACACAAGCAGGATATTTTGTTTAAATTTTCCTAGATGCACTGGATTGCATTTATATGAATATGCTTCCCTGCTCCAGTGCATATTAGTTATTTTAAAAATATAAAACACATACGCATAGGTCTCAAAAGGGTTATAACTATGTGTATATTATAAATGATATTTTAAGGGAAACCAGAGACGTATAGTTCTGAAGCCCTGAACGAAGCTCCTTTTATTAGGGGATTTGGAATGAGTTCATTGTCCTGGATTTCATGGGCACACACTTCTTCTTCACTTCTCCCCCAGTGTTAGTCTAGTAAATATTAATTCATCCCCTCACAAATGTGTAGTTCCCACCTGGGCTGCTTGAAATGAAGTCTATTATGAATCATTGGAAAGGTGATGTTTCGATATTGAATGTCACTCGTGTGAAAGGATAGGGACATTAGTCAGTCACTTTCCCCGCAACAGAGGAACAAATCCTTGTTATTTGCAGCAGCAGCAGCAGCAGCAAGTGATTGATAAATGGAGATTGTGTATGTATTTGGGGGTGGATTGGTCTTTGGCTAATATGGCCATACAACAAAATGATGAATAGAAAATTCTAGCAATTTATCAAAATATTAACATTCAAAATTAAAAACTCAGTTTGGCATTTCTTGCTACATGTATATATGTGTACCACAAAAACAGTGAATTTTGGAGTAAAGAAGTGGTAGTAAATTGTGAGATGCTCACAAATTACAGCCACTTTTCCTTTGGTTAGCTTCCTTGGGTTGTTCAGAGAATGTACTATCAAAGAAAGACATGGCAGATGGGTGTTGGTTTAAACATCCCTACAGTTCTTCATGCCGTATCCCCACCTGGGAAAAGCAGTTGCATAGTTTTAATAACATTCATTTGTGTGTAGCATGTGCTTAAGCTATGCATTATAAATCGTATTAAAACTGTAGGGAAAGGAAATACATAATTGCACTGATATGGAAAATATTTATTCTTGATTTTTTTCTTCAGGATTTAGTATTATAGCAAGTTGTTTCCTCTATGACCACTTTTGTTTTCCTTTACTTAGAGAGATGCCATTGCTTTTACTAGCTTTCTAAGCAAAACTTTTCAGCCAATAAGATATCCAGTAGTGTCAAGATTAACAGCTGGTCTTTCTAAGCAAAATCAACAATACTGACTTTCTTGTTGGTTGCATTCCTTCCCTTCTGATGCAAATGCTGAGCCTAGTGTTGAACAGATTTTGTATATTAGAGTAATAGTGGCATGTGAGATCTCACCCTGGAGAGTCTGCTCCCTTTCTCACTTAGGAATTTGGCAGGAATGGCTAGGAATGGTGATATGCAGCCATGACATCATGGCTGCCTATCTTCACAGCTGCCCGGCATTCAGATAGAATCTCAGCAGGAATAGGAGAAAAGGGCCGGATCAAGAGAAGCTAGGTTATTTAAAGTATCCTGGGATTGGAAGGAGTAAGGCAGGAACTACACTGAGAAACAGATGTTTACCAACATCCATAAGGATGGCTGGTAGCCACTATGGGTGGTGGTCAATGAATATGTTATAGCCACTGGGAAGCAAATGCAAGCTGAGTCTTAGAAAGACTTTGGCTAATTTATCAGGAAGAATTTAGGGTACTGCCTTTTTATCAGCAATATTCCATAAAGGATAAAGGGGATAATGGAGGGGTCTGCAGGAGCGTTTCCAGAGTGTAGAGAATGGTGGGAAGAGGTTTGCAGAAGCTCTTGTTCCATTTTGGAGATGAATGAGTTTAAATCCTTGAAGATGGTAAAAGAAGAGTCTTGAATTAGAACATGGGGCTTCTTGGATAATTTCAGCAAAACTCAGACAGTTGGTAGGACAATACTTCCTATATTCCAAGGAGTCCTAGTCAACTGACTGATGGACTATACTTACCCGTTCTTCCAACCTCTTCATGAATATCAATACATACAGTAAAAACATCCATGCCCTTGTTGTGAACCCAACTCTTCAAAATAGAGAGGACAGGTTTTGGGATGCTGTGACAACTTGAAGAAGTTATATTTCATAGAATTCTCAAAATCTGATCCAAAAAGGAAACAGTGTCAAGTTCTAATACTACCAGAGTAGGTTAAGTATGATTTCCCATTTTAGATTGTTCTGAAAATAAAGAAGGCATGGTTCAGGATCGTGCAATAAAATGCTAAGTTTCTCTACTTGGAAATAAATTCCAATAAATCTTAACCTTAAGTAAATGCAGCATGATTCCAATATTAATTGCTCCTAGAAACACTTGCAAAGTAAACAATAAACTCAGTTGTTTCTTGGTATGTCAGAGATAAACAGATTTAAGATGAAATTGAAATCATATGCCAATAAAGAGATTACAGGTTATAAATATCTGTTTCTACATGAGGCTGACATAATTGTACAAGTGGGGAAAATTCAGGGGCTCCTTTCTCTCTCATTTTTACAGCTATTGGGGTGAAACTTGCTCCAATTGTAGAACACATTTACCACTGTTAGCTCACCAAGTTTCAGAATGTTTTACTTATCCATGAATTTTGGAGGAATTTTCAAAGTTTTTATAAACAACATTTTAAAAAAACTACAAGAGCTATCTCCTTTTCTTTCCAATGACACAAGATAACAGGATATCATTCCCCCCAACTTTCAGAAATATTCATACATCTACTGATTTTAGGGAATTTTTTAAAATTTTGACAAAACTTTTTTTTTAAAAAAAAGCCATGACAGCTATCTTATTGATGTCTCTCATATTAACCAATAGAACTTCCATGTAGGGATTTCTTCCCAGCACAGAGATTTACTTAATAAAAGTATTACTCAGTCCTTCTCTTTCCAGATTCAACCATTTACTGGAAAACTAGCTGGATGCTGCTATGAAGGGAAAATAGCTCTCCCCTATCCTGATTGCTGAGCAGAATTCTGGGAAATGTAGTTTAGGGCAGGGCCTTTTGAATTCTCTGGCATAGAGCTCCTTGCCTTCTCAAGCTACATTTCCCAGAATTCTGTGTTCTTTCAGCCTCTTACCCAGCTCACTCAGCTCATTCCACTCTGCTGCTTTCCTCCCATGGCGAGAGGGAGCCTATCTGTTCCGAATTTAAAGAGGAAAGGCAGACTTTTTGGCTTCGCCTCACTTGCACTAAAAATAAAATTGACTTCCAAGCATTACAGAATTGAAATGAAAAAGTATTGGGTGGGTTTTGATTCTTAACTTTTTGCGTGGGTGCCCCCCTATGTTTTTAAATATATGTTTGTATATACAAAACTTAGGAATTAGATACGACTTACAATTTAAAAATGAAGATTTGCACATCCCTAATATATATAGTCATGGTGATGAACTTATCTAAATTCTCCGACTGACTCTTTTACACTTGTCACTCTGCTTCCCCTTCTTTCATTTTGTAATTTAATCCCATTTTACCAAAATTATTATATAATCAAATTTTATCATGTTTTAATTTATTTTAGTTAACTATTACAACAGTTTCAGCACAGTGATTAGTGCCTATTTGTCTATTTTTGCTCTTGTCGTTTATTGTTGATATGGTCAGTGGACTACTCAATAAACAGATTTATCTATCTATATATAGATATAGACTACCAATATCTCTATTTGTCTGGCTATTGGATTCTGAGACATGTAAACAAGTGATGTATGTGCTTCCTGGGATCTGGAAAAAATATGAACTTAAGCCCTAATAATTACATAGGGTGCAACTACACTGTAGAATTAATACAGTTTGATACCATATGAACTGCAATCACTCAGTGCTATGGAATCCTGGAATTTGTAGTTTTGGTGATTCCACTGTGTGGAGCCATGGTGATTAACATGACGTCAATCTGCATCAATTCTATAATGTAGATGCACTCTGCACAGTTTTGCAGAGGTATGGCATTAAGTTAACATTTCTCCTTATTGCTTGGGAATATGACTAGGTTTCCAAGTGACTGTACATATGTGGTGGCAAGTGAGTACTTAGTCAATGGCAGTATGTATTGAACTTATCTATTCTTTGAATCTGTGGCTAAATTAAGGCAGTGAAATAGAAGATCTAGTCAACTACAGAGCTGAGAAAATGACTGCACAGATTAGTCATTTTTGTTCTTTCAGTTTTCATCCTTTGATTTCCTTGTTGAGATAGACCTCTTATCCTCATAGAAGGCTGCTATCCCCACTCTTTGTACACTAATTCTACAGACCCTCCCTTCTCTTTCTGATTAAGAAAGATCCTGCTATTCAACCATTATCCAAGAAATATTCTCAAATTCTCTCAAGTTTGCTGAGAAGAAGCTCAAGGTCAGAAGTCATTCTAGTTTAGCCTATGCATCAATTTCTCCTTCAGGCAAAAACAGTAATCTATCCATGAAAAAGATGGCTGTCTGAAAAGGAACACATTAGTTGATTCGACATCTGACAACAATCAGAATTTTACTCTTTTTGATTTATGTTCCTTCTTCCTGTTGACCCCCTCCCCACACACCCCGATCAGCTTCTTTATTGTAGTACAGCAATATAACAGGATATCAAATGCTTTTAAGATAGCCCAAGATGACATTTTCTGGATTGATATTCTGTCTTTCTGTTGATGCCTCACTGCATCAAGCATTTCATTCTTTCTTTACTTCCTGTCTCTCCCCTCCTCGCTTTCCCCCCTTCCTTATAGAGATACAGTAGGATATCAGAGGCTTCCAAGAGTTTCCACAGTGCCCCAAAATATTTTCCCTGGTCAGTTCACAACACATTTTACTTGTTCAAATTTCTTATTGTTATATATTGTTATATATCAAAATAAATCTGCAACGAATTCAGTGTCCTAACAAATATGTGTGAGTGTGTGTGTTGTTTCTTTTATTTAATTCTAAAAACAAAACAAAAACTCACATTCCTATATCACTTGAGGGAAATGAATATATTCATTCTTTTCCATTGCTTTATGAAGTTATTATATGTGCTTCTTTGATGTTACATGAAGACTACCTGGGTCGTTTTGTTCCAATTATTCGGTGTAAAGTTGGAAGACTTCCATGCTGTATTAAGATCTACTTTGATGTTGAACCAAAGATCCTTACATCAGACCTAGGTTGTCAGAGCAACTGGATTCATTATTTAGAGAAAATACTATTTGCTCTATAGAACTATTTTGTAATGTTATTGTTGTTGTTGAGGTGGTGGTGGTTGTTCAAAAAAGCTACGAACAAGGAGAAAGCAATGAAGATAATTATCAATGAGGTATTTTATTTCAAAATATTTCAAAAGATTGTAACCTAATGATTACATTTTGTACTTTAAAGTTGCACAACTGTTAAGAAGCAAGTCTCATCGCAGTTAGTGGAACATAGTTTTGAATAATATGTGGAACACATTGTTGAAAATTTAATAAACCAAATGTGCTCTGCTATATATATACACAATACATTGTGCTCTGGAAAAAGAAACACATTTCTGGTAATGTAGAAAAAGAAATGGAGAAATGGAACAATTTTTTTTATTTTCAGTGTAGGCCATTCCTATTTAGTAATATCATGGAATCATAGGATTGGAAGAAACCACAATAGCCATGCAGTCCACCTCCTTGCCACAATCAAAGCATTCCCTGTGTCTGGCTATCCAGCCTCTGTTTAGAAACTTTCAAAGCAAGAAACTTTGCCACACTCTAATTAACCTGCTCTAGGGTGAAACACCTCTTACTGTCAGCAAGTTCTTCCTAATTTTTAGGTGGAATCTAATTTCCTGTAGTTTGAGTTCATTGCTCCATGTCCTAGTCTCTGGATCAGGAGAAATCAAGCTTGTTTCATTTTCAATATGACATCCTCTGAAATATTTAAACATGGCTATCCTGTCCTGTATTAATCTTCTCTTTTCCAGCTCCCCAAGTCTTTGCTTATAGGACATGGTTTTCAGGCCTTTTACCATTTTGATCACACTCCCCTTGACATGAATGTCTCCACCTTCTTATTCAGGATGAATGAAAGAAGTTCCACAGCACTTTCTTTGTAACAGAATGGGCAAATGGCTACTTCCTATATAATGTCCAAAATCCCAGAAAAGGGAAAAATTTCTTTATCACATGTGTGAAGCAAGAATGAGGCCCAGTATACAAGAGATCAGAACAAGAGGGCATGGTGGTGGTAAAGAAATTAGATTTGCTAAAGAAGAAATTTGTTATAGGCCTAGGCTTTTAACTGCAGCCTTGTGAGATTCACCTCAAGCAATCCTGTGTTTTTGGAACTGGCAAGTGAAATATGTGGCCCTACAGATACTACTGAACACCAGCTACCATTCTGTACCTCATTGGCTATACTGATTAGAGCTTTGTGATTTGTAGTCCAACAGCACCTGGAGCACAAAATATTCCCTACTACTGTTTGAGAGAAATGTAACCCAGTAATCTTGCAAAAATCCTTTCCTGGTCTTCTTGAGGGAAGGGGTGAATATTAAAAATGTTAGAAATAATTGTCAAAATGTGTTTTTGAGTGTTGAGAAACCTGTGAGAAGAATCCTTGACTTAGCAGAATCAGTTTGATAATTATTCTGTTAAAAAATCAGCATGTGGTTGTTTTGTGCAGAAAATAGCAGTTTTTTCTGTACATAATAATCTTTCTGTGCATTGCATTCTATGAAGTATATGCTGTTTTCATGGCAATGCAACTAGGTGTAATTTGAGTGTGTGTGTAAAGAATTAGTGGTCAAGTGTGATTAGTTTTCAAAAACTCTGCAGTTTTCAAAGACTTTTTCTCAAAGAGAATAAAATTGCTCCCTACCACTCACATACAAGCTGCTTCATATAGGGCCATGTTTCCCAATGTGGAACCCCAGTGGGGCAATTTGAGAATGAGTCTTTTATATATATATATATATATATATATATATATATATATATATATATATTGACATATGCATATACATTTAAAAAATCAAAATCAAAATGTACATATCAGTCAGCTGTTTACAATGGAGAGGAAGAAAGCCCGCTCATAGAGAGCAGAGGAGAGAGCATAGAGTTAACTAGAGAGTGGATAAGCACAGAAAATTGGGGTCACTTTCATTCCAAACACCCCACTCCTCTTAGTGATCTTTTAACATTAGCTTTACAATATATATATAAGGCCTGGGTAACAACGGAAAAATTTGTTTCTAAAATCGATTTGTATTTGGGGTTTTTTTTTTGTTTCGATATTTAAAATAATTACAAAATTTTCCTTTTAAAAAGTTCGATATTTACGAAATTTTGTAAATGGTAAAAAATTAACGAATCGATTTCCGAAACAATAACGAATCGATTTGTTAATGGCGGACGCGACCGCGAAATATGCTAAAAAACCTCCAAAACCTTCTGAAGCTTCCCTCTCCCTCTGTTGTTGACTGTTGGTGTGATATTATAATTTTTTTTCACTAATTAAACCATAAAACTGGCCCAGGCATGCGGAAATAATAACGAAACGACCTCAAAACAATAACGAAACGAATACAATATCGAAATACGAAGCATTTACAAAACGTTTTTGAAAATTCGTTTTTTTTAATAATTGCTCCAGAATGGTTCGTTATCGTTTTGTAATTGAAAAAATTAACGAATTATTAACGAATTACGAATTAACAAAACGAAACCGCCCAGCCCTAATATATATATATATTTGCACTGCATATGAATGTAGCAAGAAATCTGTGAAAAAACCCAAAGCACAATTATTACTGTCATTGGGAAATCAATATTTTTGTATGAAAAAATTAAAGATTCTCAACCACAAGAAAATTAACGTCAGGTGACAAGATATTCTCACATGGAATGAAGTTAAATTTGATGCAGATTACCCAAATCAATTGTGCCTTGAATATTACTACTATCTGTGTGATATTGTTCTATTTCATTACATTATCAAGCATGGTTTTTTCATTAACAAACATTGGTATTCATTTTCCATTCCTCAATTTTTTTCTGATATCATGCTGGCTACTTAAAATACTTAAGTTTTTTTTAAGGGAATAGATAATGAGCATAGAAAGAATGTACAACACATCATTAACTATGAACAAATGACATCGACCATAATGTCAGAAAAACAGTTGAAATTTTGGACTTAGTTTCACTACCTGTCTCTTTATGACCCCCCCCCCATATGTCATTAAATTGCTAACAAAAAAAAGCTTCTTCAAGGTACACAGGAGTTCACTTTTTGAATAATAAGAATTATATGTTAGAGGGGAGGGGGGCATCAGGATTTTAGAGATGCATAGGTGGGGCATGGCCAAAAAAAGGTTGGGAACCACGGACATAGGTGAAGCCTCTACTTCTGAAAATACTTTCACATAGACAAATGTGTTGTTGTAAGGTTTTGGTAGCCACACAGAGTGGCACATGGATTATGTTCCATTCATAAGCTTGTTTTGATGAATAATGTGAAATAACCCAACTTGAAAAACACACACAATATAACAAGTTACATTATTCCTCTTAAACATTGTATTGCCTCCATGCTGATATTTCCATTTGTACACACACTTTTCAGATGATTGCACTGTATAGATTTCCATCAACGTGGACTGGGACTATTATCTGTTCCTTTCTGCAGCTTTCAAAATAGGATTTACTAAATATCTCCAAGATTTTGTTTTTCTATAGAATTAGATGTAAACAAGTGCCATTTCCTTGAAAAAGTGTTGACAGAAGCTTCAAAATTATGTGAAAAGTGAAGCTATCACAATTTCTCTATGTCCTCTCATGGGGAGAAGTGGAATACTTTGAAAGAAGCTAGCATATGTTCCATAAATCTTATTTGTTTTGTTCATCTAAATAAGTTAAGTCAATCTTATTTTATTAGCCTGTTGTAATATATCAGACAGATGTCCTTTCAATAAATCCCAAACCTTTCAAACTCTTTTGTAAACATTCTTTTGGATATATGTCAAATACTGATTTTATCAAGCATTTCACTATGTTGTACAAACGTAGTTTGCCTTGGGCTCTGCAGTTTTGAATATCCAGGTGCTTTTTGGAGTATTGTGCATAGGTATAATGCTGAATGGTAATTTCTATCTTTAGCAAAATGCATGTGACAATTCTACAAAAGGTAGACACAGTGTCAGCTGCAACTGCGTCAATCCTAAATATACTTTGGAATATGTCCTACCAAAGCCAAGAATACTTTTCAAATGAGCCCTATATAGAAGTGTTCTGTACTTTTTCACTGGATTTTGTCTGAATGCAAATCAATTTGTTTTGGAAAAAAAGTGGAAAAATAACATGGAATATAATTTAATTTCTTGTAGACTGTCTAATTTTGATGCTTAACTTCTTCTGGAGAACTTATCTCCAAGAAACAGAACACAGAGTGGTAAAACAATCTTGTGCCCATCATCTTTGTAATTTCTGAATGAGTGGGGCTTCCATGCTCACATGGACCACCGGATGTGATCCTCACCATGTCCAATGCAAGGTGCTGCAAGTCTTAGGGTTCATGGATGATACAGTGATATAAATATGCTTCCTTTCCATTTATAGTGTTTATCTATTTTCGTTGTAATACCACACCCAAGATGGTATACAATATGTTATGTTCTTTAAAACAGGTTAAAATAATTTTAAAAGCCATATTTTAAAGTTTTAAAAATTGAAACATTTAGTAGAATATTTGGATCTACTTACAGAAGTTAAAAAAGCCTCATTTTCTTTCCAGAACAGAGGTGCTGCTACTGAGAAATCCTCCTCACTCTGCCTTATCTGTTTTGAGAAATACATAGCAGGATTCCTCTGTAGATCTCAGAATCCAGGTGGATTCACATGAGAGGAAGTGCTCTTTCAGATAACTGATCACACACCATTTACAGCATTGTAGGCCAAAACTAGCTCCTTGTACAGTATTTTGTTGAGAAAGAAAAATGAAATGATGCAATAGCAAGCACCAACAGTTTGATGATTAACTTGGGTGTTGCACTTGAGCCTTGAACCATCTTTTCCACCACACACCACACTATGTCCAGATAGTCCAGTAAGATAAAGTTTATTAAAATATGAGTATATAAATATATCAGTAACTTTGTTTAAAAAAGCATCAAAGTTCAAAAAGCCATTCCAAAAGAATTTCAGAAGCTCCAAAACCATTTAAACACAGTCTTAATAAGTAATTCATAAATATTATAGCAGGAATCCAAGGCAGGCAGCCTAATCCCTACAGGAATCAGAAACAGGAACAGACTTGAAAACTTGGATACATGAAACAAGACCTAAGAACAGGAACCAAAAACTGTTTTCCCCTTGAATT